>NC_139074.1:322631-360014 GCF_965140915.1 Aythya marila | reverse complement strand
CCTCACGCCGTGCACAAGGACCCCCCCCCCTCACCATGCACCAGGACCCCCCCCCCCGTGCATCACCTCCTCGTGCATCGCCCTCCCTCGTGCATCCCCCCCCCCCCTCCACGTGCACCAGGCCGGGGGCTCCCCCCCCCCCCATTTCTCCCCCCTCCCCCTTTTATTTTTCTCCCCCCTCGTGCACCAGGAGCCCCCCACCCCCCCCTTTGCACGCCCAGCTCCGTCGTGCAACAACCGCACCGGGCACCGGTACCGGGGGAGGGGGGGGGAGGTCACACAAGGGGGGGGTCCCCACGCAGCACCAGCCTCCCGGGACCCCCCCCCCCCGGTGCACCGGGACCCCCCCAACTCCCCGGAGCCCCCCCACAACGTACCGGGGACCCCCCCCCCGGTGTACCGGGCCCCCTCCCACCACGCACCGGGCTCCCCCCCCCCGGTACACCGGGACCCCCCCCCCGGTCCCCCCAACGCACCGGGGGCTCGCCCAGGCACACCGGAGCCCCCCCCCTCTACAATGTACCGGGACCACCCCCCCTCTCCCGGTCCACCGGTGCCCCCCCCACATCGCACCGGGACCCCCCCACACCGTGCACCGGACACCCCCCCCGGGACACCGGGACCCCCCCGGTTCACCGGGACCCCCCCCCACATTGCACCGGGCCCCCCCCCCCGGTGCACCGGGCTCCCTCCCACAATGCACCGGGCTCCTCCCCGGTCCACCGGGACCCCCCCCCCCCCCCAACCCTCCCGGACCCCCCCCCGGTGCCCCCCGCCCGGTCCGGGCCCGCCGCAGCCCCCGACAATCCGCCGCCCGCGGGCGGTCTCAGGGCGGGGTCTGGGCTGGCTCCAACCCCCCCCGCGGCCGGGGCCGCCGGTGCCCGCGGAGCCTTTAATAAACTCGGATCGGTCTTGTAAGCTCCGCCTCCCGGGGGGGCGGGGCCTGCGGGGGTGGGCGTGGTCTGAGCGGAGAGGGCGGGGCCTGCCGGGGATGGGTGCGGTCTGTGTGAGGGGCGTGGTCTAGGCGGGGAGGGCGAGGTCTGTGCTGGGAGGGCGAGGATTGAGTGTGGGGGCGTGGTTTGGGGGAGTTGGGGGGCGTGGTCTATACGGGGAGGGCGTGGTCTGAGCGGGGAGGGCGTGGTCTGAGCTAGGAGGGTGTGGTCTGAGTATGGGGGCGTGGTCTATGTGGGAGGGTGTGGGTTATTGGGGGCGTGGTGTGAGGCTGGGGGCGTGGCTTGTGTGAGAGGGCGTGGTTGGGGGCGTGGTCTGAGAATGGGAGGGCGTGGTCTGAGTGTGGGGGCGTGGTGTGAGGCTAGGGGGCGATGCTTGTGTGGGAGGGCGTGGTTGGGGGCGTGGTCTGACCGGGGTGGGCAAGTTCTGAGTGTGGGGGCGTGGTCTGCGGGGGGTGGGGCGTGTTTTGAGCTTGGGGGCGTGGTTTGAGGCTAGAGGTGTGGCTTGTGTGAGAGTGTGTGGCTGAGGGGCGTGGTCTAAGCATGCGCAGGGCGGGGCCTGAGTGTGGGGGCGTGGTCTCAGCATGGGGGCGTGGTCTGAGCAGAGAGGGCACCGGAGTATGGGGGCGTGGTCTACACGGGGAGGGCGTGGTCTGACTGGGAGGGCGTGGTCTCAGTGTGGGGAGGGCGTGGTCTGAGTGTGGGGGCGTGGTCTACACGGGAGGGCGTGGCTTATTAGGGGGCGTGGACAGGGTAGGGGCATGGCTGGTGTGAGAGGGCGTGGTCTGGGGGCGTGGTTGGGGGGCGTGGTCTTGCCGGGGAGGGCGTGGTGTAACCAAGGAGGACGTGGTCTGAGTTTGGGGGCGTAGTCTGCGTGGGATGGGCGTGGTCTGAGCATTTGGGCGTGATCTGTGTGGGGAGGGCGTGGCTTATTGTGGGGCGTGGTCTGAGGCTAGGGGCGTGGCGTGTGTGAGGGCGTGGTTGGGGGCGTGGTCTATCTCTTTGGGGGGCGTGGTCTGACCGGGAGGGCATGATCAGTATGGGGAGGGCGTGGCCTGAGAATGGGAGGGCGTGGCCCGAGTGTAGGGGCGTGGCCTGAGCAAGGGGGCGTGGCCTGGTTATGGGGGGCGTGGTCTGAGCGGTGTGGGCGTGGTCCGTGTGGGGAGGGCGTGGCCTGAGTGTGGGGGCGTTGTTTGGGGGGGGTCTTTGGGTGGGTGGCAGGGTCTGAGCAAGGGGGCGTGGTCTGAGTATGGAGGCGTGGTCTGAGCAAGGGGGCGTGGTCTGAGCAAGGGGGGCGTGGTCTGCGCGGGGAGGGCGTGGCCCTGAGGTGGAGGCGGGATGCTCCCGGTGGGGGTGGGCGGGGTTTGGCTCGGGGTGGGGGGTGGGGGTTGGCGGAGGGGGGGCGTGGCTTCGCCGGTGACGTAAGGGGCGGAGGGGGCGGGGCTTGCGCGGCTGCGTCACCGCTCGCAGGGCGCCGGCGGCCGGGGGTGAGCGAGAGCGGGGGGCGCGCGGTCACGTGACGGGGGTGGGGTGGGGCAAGGGGGCGCCCCATGGGGTGAATGGGGCACCCCGGGGGGCAAAAGGAGGGACGGGGGGCAAAGCTCGCACCCTATAGGGCAAATGAGGCACCCTGGGGGGCAATAGGGTGCTGCAGGGGGCAAATAGGGCACCCCGTGGGGTAATGGGGGATCTCGTGGGGCAAATAGGGCACCCCCTGGGGCAGAATGGGGCCCCTCTGGGCAATAGGATGCTCTATGGGGCAGTAGGATGCAGAAGAGGGCAAATAGGGGATGCCATGGGGTAATGGGGCACCTTGTGGGGCAAAATGGGCACCCCTTGGGGTAAAACAGGCATCCAGTAGGGCAATAGGATAGCCCGTGGGGCAAAATGGGTGCCCTGTGGGGCAATAGGATAGCCCATGGGGCAAGAGGATGCAGCAGAAGGCAAATGGGGTACACCATGGGGTAATTGGGCATCTCATGGGGCAATAGGGCACGCCCATAGGGCAACGGGGCGGTGTGTGGGGCAAATAGGGCACCCCATGGGGTAATGGGACATGTCATGGGGCAATAGGGTAGCTGGTGGAGCAGTACAGCACCCCCTGGGGCAATAGGGTGTGCCAAAGGGCAAAAAGGGCACCCCATGGGGCAACAGAGCAATTCATGGGCCAAAGGACACCCCCTGGGGCATTAGAACAATTAATGGGGCAATAGGGCACCCCATGGGGCAACAGAGCATCTTGTGGGGCAATAGTGTCACCCTGTGGGGTGACAGTGATCCACAAGGCAACGGAGCACCCCATGGGGCAATAGGGCACCCCATGGGGGAACAGGGCACCCCCTGGGGCATTAGAACAATTCATGGGGCAATAGAGCATCTCATGAGGCAATAGGGCACCCTATGGGGCAATACGGCATCTCATAGGGCAACAGGATACCCCAGGAGGCAATAGGGCATCTCATGGGGCAATAGTGCACCCCAGGGGGCAGTAGGGCACCCTGGGGGGTGACAAAGCAATCCGCAAGGCACTGGAACACCCTGTGGGGCAATAGGACATCTCATGGGGCAACAGGGCACCCTGTGGGATGACAAAGCGATCCACAAGACAACGGGACACCCCATGGGGCAATAGGGCAACCCATGGGGGAATAGGGCACCTCATGGGGCAATAGGGCGCCCCCTGGGGCAGTAGAACAATTCATGGGGCAATAGAGCATCTCATGAAGTAATAGAACACCCTATGGGGCAATAGGGCATCTCATGGGGCAACAGAACCCCCAGTGGGACAACGGGGCAGTAGAACAATTCCTGGGGCAATAGAACACCTCGGGGGGCAATAGGGCACCTCGGGGGGCAATAGGGCATCTCAAGGGGCAGTAGGGTGCCCTGTGGGGCGACAGCAACCCACGAGGCCGCGGAGCACCCCGTGGGCCAACGGGGCCACCACCCGGTGACGTCCCCGTCCCCGTCCCCCCCAGGTGCCCAGGATGGCGGCGGAGGGCGGCCGGGTGCAGATCTCGTTCCCGCAGCACGCGGCGGCGCTGCTGGACTCCCTGAACCGCCTGCGGCTGGAGGGCAAATTCTGCGACGTGGCCGTGCACGTGGGCGGCCGCGTCTTCCCGGCCCACAAGAGCGTCCTGGCCGCCGCCTCGCCCTTCTTCCACGACAAGCTGCTGCTGCAGGACGGGGGGCGCCTGCTGCTGCCCCCCGCCATCGACCCCGAGGCTTTCGAGGGCCTCCTGCACCTCATCTACTCGGGGCGCCTGACGCTGCTGCTGGAGGCCCTGCCCGGCCACCTCCTGGTGGCCAGCGGCTTGCAGATGTGGCACGTGGTGGACCAGTGCTCCGAGATCCTGCGGGAGCTGGAGGGGGGCCCGTGCCGCTGGGCCGGGCGAGGCGGCGGCGAGGCCACGGTGGCGGCGGCGGCATCGAGCGGGCGAGGTGGCGGCGGGGACGCGGCGCCGTGCGGTGCCCGCGGTGGGGACGGGGCCGCGGTGGCCTCGTGGCCCGCGCGGGGCGGCGAGGGGGCGGCGTGGGCCGACACGGCGGCGGCGACCTCGTTCCCCAAGGATGGCGGGGACGAGGTCCTCAAGATCCGCCTGGCCGCCGACGTGGCCTCGGCGGCGGCGACGTCGTCGCTGGGCTCGCTGCTGAAGGACGCTGGCGACGAGGTCCTCAAGATCTGCGTGGAGGAGGACGAGGAGGAGGAGGAGGAGGAGGAGGAGGAAGGCGGAGGCCGCCGGCGCCGCCACCGCCGCCACCGCGGCGACAAAGCCCTGCAGATCGTGCTGGAGGAGGAGGAGGAGGAGGAGGAAGACGGGGCCGTGGTGGCGCCTGCGGAAAGCACCCCCAAGGTCTTCTACGTCAAGCAGGAGGCCGGCGGCGACGCCGCCATCGCCGCCGCCGCCGCCTCCGCCGCCACCTTCCTACCGGCGGCGGAGGCTCACGGCGACTTCTCCCCGGCGGAGGTGAGCTACATCATCCCCTCGAGCGGCGGCGGCGGCGGCGTGGCGGCGGCGTTCCCTCAGCCCTCGTGGAAGCCGGTGGACCTGCACGGCAACGAGATCCTGGCGCAGGCGGCGCACGGGCAGGCGCTGCACGCGCCGGTGAAGCTGGGGGCGGCCCCCGACGGCAAACGCTTCGGCTGCCTGTGCGGGAAGCGCTTCGCCGTCAAGCCCAAGCGGGACCGGCACATCATGCTGACCTTCAGCCTGCGGCCCTTCGCCTGCGCCGCCTGCCACAAGCGCTTCAAGCTCAAGCACCACCTGACGGAGCACATGAAGACCCACGAGGGCGCCGGGCGCGCCTGCGAGCGCTGCGGGCGCCGCTTCCGCCTGCGCAGCGGGCTGGCCAAGCACCGGCCCCTCTGCCAGGGGCCGCGCTGGGGGGGGGCCTGCTGGGCCTGCGAGTGAATTTAGGGGGGTTTTGGGGGGTCTAGGGGGGTGTATGGGGGTGTAGGGGGATGTAGGGGGTGTGGGGGGTGAGGGGGGTGAGGGGGAGAGGGGAGGGGGTGGGGGGATGGGGGAAGGTGGGGGGGTGTGGGGGGGATATGGGGATGTGGGGGGGAATGGGGATGTGGGGGGGAATGGGGATATAGGATGGGGGTGTGGGGATGGGGGAAGGTGGGGGAATACGGGGGGGAATATGGATATGGGATGGGGGTGTGGGAAATGCAGATATGGGATGGGAATGCAGGGATGGGGGGAGAATGGGGGGGAATGGGGATATGGGATGGGGTTGTAGGGATAGGGGAAGGTGGGGGGATAGGGGATGTGGGGGGGGGGATTGGGGACATTGGGGGGTAATGGGGATATGGGATGGGGTTGTAGGGATAGGGGAAGGTAGGGGGATAGGGGATGTGGGGGGGGGAATGAGGATATGGGATGGGGGCACAGGGATGGGGGAGGCCAGGAGGATATGGGGGGAATGGGGATATGGGATAGGGGTGTGGGGCTAGGGGATGTGGGGAGGAATGGGGACATGGGGGGGAATGGGGATATGGGATGGGGTTGTAGGGATAGGGGAAGGTGGGGGGATAGGGGATGTGGGGGGGGGAATGGGGAAATGGAGGGGGAATGGGGATATGGGATGGGGGAAGGTGGAGGGATACGGGACATAGAGGGGGCATAGGGACAGGGGAAGCTGTGGGAAGGGACATGGGGACAAGGGGAGGACATAGGTGGCATGGGGACAAAGAGGGGACACAGGGGGCATGGGGACAGGAAGGCATGGGACTAGGCACGGGGACTTGAGTGGGTATGGGGACATGGGGGGGTTATAGGGACACAGGAGGACATGGGGATTGTGTGGGGACACAGGAAGATATGGGGACGTATTGGGGCCCTGCTCCAGCTTCCACGGAGGAAAGGGGGACTTCAAAAGGATGAAGAGATGGGGACACAGGGGGACATGGGGACATGGGGTTACAGGAAGATGGGGACATGGAGAGGGGACATGGGGACACGGAGGGGGGCGTGGGGGGGTTACATGGAGACACGGGGCATGGGGACATGTCGGTGTGGGGACATAGGGGCTGTGGGGGACACACAGGGACAGGGGGGGGACATGGGGGTGGCTGTGGGGCTGTGGCACGGTGACACGGGGCACGAAGGGACTACTTTGCCCCAACCCCAATCTGGTGGGGGTTGGCCCCATTTTGAGGGGATTTGTCCCCATTTTGGGGTCCGATTCCGGTTTCCGGTTCACTGTGGGGACAGTGAGGCGCCCGGCTGGGTCGCCATGGCAACGGGCGCCATGTTCCCGGCGTCGCCATGGCAACAGGCGCCATGTTCCCCATGCCCCCATGGCAACAGGCGCCATGTTCCCGCTGTCGCCATGGCAACGGGGCCTACCGCAGGCCCTGGGGGGACCCCGATGTCCCCATGGGGTCCCCCGTGTCCCCTCGTGTCCCTCATCGCCCTTAGGGCCAGCCCTGTACCCCCCAAGACCCTCCTGTCCCCCTTGGGGATGCCAGTGTGACCCCCCCAGACCTCCCTGTCCCCCTTGGGGACATCAATGTCCCCCACTCACAGACCCTCCCGTCCCTCTTGGGGACACTGCTGTCCCTTTGGGGACATCTGTGTCCCCCCCGAGACTCTGCTGTCCCTCTTGAGGACACCAATGTGACCCCCCAGACCCTCCTGTCCCCCTTGGGGACACGCCACCCCCCCCCCCCCCGCCACATCCCCGCTTTGCCACCCAAAACCACGGGGACGCTCCTGTCCCTGTCCCCAAGTGCCACCCCCACAAGGACACGGGGCCACCAGCAGCGTCACAGCTTTTAATGAGCCCAAACGGTGCAAAAAAGGGACAAAAACCTGTGAAATCCAAATAAAATCACTCGTTGGGGGCAGCAAGAGCCAGCGTGTGACAGGGCCTGGGGGTGGCACTGTCACCTGGGAGGTGACAACATGGAGGGGGGGGACGACGACACTCACCTGGACACCACTCAGGGGGGGTCCCCGATGTCCCCATCGTCCCTGAGGATGGCGGCACCCAGGGCCTGCAGCTGTGTCACCAGGGAGCCCAGCGCTGCTGGGGAAGGGGGACATTGGGGACATTGAGGGGGACAGGAAGGGACACCGGGGTGGGGGGGACACCAAGACACTGCGGGGGACATTTGGGTGCTGGGGGGAGGGGGGGCAGGACGTTTTTTGGGGACATTTGGGAGTGGGGGGGGGGGTACACATGGGGACACCCAGGGGACACCCGTGGAGATGGGGACATGGGGACACTGTGGGGGGACATGGGGACACAACGGGGGGGACATGGGGACACCGGACCTACCTCTGCAAAGGGGGACGCTCGTCCTGTCCCCACAGGGGGTGGCCTGAGAAGGGGACAAGGGGGGACATTGTGGGGACACTGTGGGGACAGCAGCCACCCCTGTCCCCAAGCCCCCTCCCCACGCCCCGTGTCCCCTCCCCACGTCTCCAGCCCCCCTCACGGTGTCCCCTCCCTGTGTCACCTCGTCCCGTGTCACCTCGTCCCGTGTCACCTCGTCCAGCCCTGTGGAGACAGGGACATGCCACCACGGGGACACGGCAGGGGACATGGCTGCCACTCGTCTCAGGTGACACCGGGTCCCCCAAAGTGTCCCCAAAAAACTGTCCCCAAAGTGTCCCCGCTCACCGCTGCGCCGGAGCTCGGGTGTCCCCGCAGGCGGACAGGCTCCTCCTGTCACCTCGGCCACCAGGCTGGGGACAGGGCCACCGTGTCACCCTCGGAGTCCCCAAAAACAGGGCCCCCCCCCCGGTGTCCCCCTGCCCCTCACTCACTTGTCACCCGCCAGCTCCTGCTGCCACCGCAGCCGGTCCAGGGCCACCAGCGGGGCCACCAGCCCTGGGGACAAGGGACAGGGTGACGACCACCCGAGGGGGGTGACGGTGACACTGGAGCCACACGGGACCACCACAGCCACGTCCCCATCCCGTCCTTGTGTCCCTGTGGCCCTGTGTCCCCATCCATGTCCCCAACCTGTGTCCTTGTCCCCATGTCCCCATCCTCACCCCCATCCCATGTCCTTGTCCCCATGTCCCCAGTCCATATCCTTGTCCCCACCCCATGTCCCTGTCACCTCCCCACGTCCCTGTCCCCATGTCCCTGTCCCTTTCTGGTTGTCCCCGTGTCCCCACCCTTGTCCCCAACCCACGTCCTTGTCCCCTCCTTGTTGTCCCTATGTCCCCAACCTTGTCCCCAACCCATATCCCTGTCCCTACCCCATATCCCTGTCCCCATGTCCCCAACCTTGTCCCCATCCTATATCCCTGCCCCCAGTCCATGTCTCTGTCACCTTTCCGCGTCCCTGTCCCCTTCTGGTTGTCCCCATGTCCCCATTCTTGTCCCCACTCAATGTCCCTGTCCCCTCCCCTTGTCCCTTTGTCCCCATCCTTGTCCTTGTCCCCCTCCCCTTGTCCCCGTGTCCCCATGCTCCCTCCCCATGACCCCCTGTCCACAACCCCACCTCCCCCCTGTCCCCATGTCCCCGCCCCGCTGTCCCCATGTCCCCTGTCCCCTGTCCCCGTGTCCCCGTCCCCTCACCCCGCAGGACCCGCAGCCGCCGCCCCGCGCGCTGCAGGCGGGCGCTGAGGCCACCCAAGGCCCCGGTGGCCGCTGTCACCGCGGCCTCGCGCCCTGTCACCGCCACCGCCAGCCTGGGGACAGGGACAGGGACAGGGCTCAGCACTCCCAGTGCTTCCCAGTTCATCCCAGTTCCACCCCCAGTGCCACCAGGCGGTCCTCAGCACACCTCAGTTCCCCTCCCAGTCCCTCCCAGTGCCACCAAGTGGTCCCCAGCCCCTCCCAGTTCCCCCCAGTCCACCCCAGTTACCCCCCCAGTGGTCCCTAACCCATCCCAGTCCCCCCCCGTCCCTCCCAGCTCCCCTCCAGTCCCTCCCAGTTCATCCCAGTTCCCCCCCCAGTCCCTCCCAGTCTCTCCCAGTACCCCCAGTGGTCCCCAGCCCCTCCCAGTTCCCCCCAGTCCACCCCAGTTCCCCCCCCCGGTGGTCCCTAGCCCATCCCAGTTCCCCTGCAGTCCCTCCCAGTTCATCCCAGTTCCACCCCCAGTGCCAACAAGCGGTCCCCAGCACACCCCAGTTCCCTCCCCAGTCCCTCCCAGTGCCACCAAGTGGTCCCCAGCCCCTCCCAGTTCCCACCAGTCCACCCCAGTTCCCCCCCAGTGGTCCCTAGCCCATCCCAGTTCCCCCCAGTCCACCCCAGTTCCCCCCCAGTGGTCCCTAGCTCATCCCAGTTCCCCCCAGTCCACTCCAGTTCCCCCCAGTGGTCCCTAGCCCATCCCAGTTCCTCCCCGTCCCTCCCAGTTCATCCCAGTTCCCTCCCAGTCTCTCCCAGTGCCACCAAGTGGTCCCCAGCCCCTCCCAGTTTCCTCCCAGTTTTCCCCCATCCCTCCCAGTTCCCCTCCAGTCCCTCCCAGTCCATCTTAGTTCCCTCCCAGCATTCACCCAGTGTTCCCCAGCCCCTCCCAGTGCTCCCAGTACCTGGCGACCGCCTGGGCCAGTCCCCCCAGTGCCTCCTCGGCCGCCTCCGCCCGGGCCCGCTGCTGCGCCACCTCCTGCGCCAGGCGCTGGGACCAGTGCCACCGCGTCCCCAGGGTGTCCCCAAACCACCCCCCAGGTCCCCAGCAGGTCCCTGCTGTGTGTCCCCCCCCCCGCGCCCCCTGGGATGTCCCCAGTGTCCCCAACATGTCCCCAAGTGTCCCCAACACATCCCCATGTGTCCCCAACATGACCCCAGTGCCCCCAACCATGTCCCCAAGTGTCCCCAACACGTCCCCAGTGCCCCCAACACGTCCCCAAGTGTCCCCAAGCACCCCCAACATGACCCCAGCGTCCCAAACACGACCCCAATGTCCCCAAGCACGTCCCCAGTGTCCCCAACACGACCCCAGTGTCCCCAAGAATGTCCCCAAGTGTCCCCAACACATCCCCAAGCACTCCCAACATGACCCCAGTGTCCCCAAGCACGTCCCCAAGTGTCCCCAAGACGTCCCCAGTGCCCCCAACCATGTCCCCAATGTCCCCAACACATCCCCAACACGTCCCCAGTGTCCCCAAGCATGTCCCCAAGTGTCCCCAAGCACCCCCAACACGACCCCAGTGTCCCCAACCATGTCCCCAGTGTCCCCAACACATCCCCAACACGTCCCCAGTGTCCCCAAGTGTCCCCAACACGTCCCCAACATGTCCCCAGTGTCCCCAAGCACATCCCCAGTGTCCCAAACACGTCCCTAAGTGTCCCCAACCATGTCCCCAGGTGTTCCCAACACACCCCCAGTGTCCCCAACACGCCCCCATCGTATCCCCAGTGTCCCCAAACACGTCCCCATGTGTCCCCAAACACCCCCAACACATCTCCAAGCACCCCCAACATGACCCCAGTGTCCCCAAGGATGTCCCCATGTGTCCCCAACACACCCCAATGTCCCCAACATGCCCCCAGCGCCCCCCACACGCCCCCAGCGCCCCCCAAACCCCCCCCCAGCTCCCCATTCCCCAACACCCTCCCCCAGTATCTCCCCCCCCCACCCCTCCCCGTGTCCCCACACCCCTCCCCGTGTCCCCACGCCCCCCCCCGTGTCCCCACGCCCCCCCCCCGTGTCCCCGTGTCCCCCCCTGACCTCGGCCTCCCTCCGCAGCAGCTCGGCGCCGGCCTCCCTCTCGCGCAGCCTCAGCTCCAGCCTCGCCCCCCGCCGCCTCCCCGCCGCCACCTCCGCCCCCAGCGCCCCCACCTGCGAAAAGAAGGGGGGGTCAGGGGGTGTCCCCAACCCCCGGGGGGGGGACAGGGGACACGGGGGGACACCCACCTGCGCCCGCAGCCCCCTCTGAGCCTCCTCCTGCGCCCGCAGCTGCACCAGGAGGGCGAAGACCTTGGAGCGCCAGCGCCCCAGCAGCGCCCGCAGCCGGGGGGGGGCCACGGCCAGAGGAGCCCCGGGCGGGGGCAGCTGGGGGGGTAAAAGGGGTGAGGGGGGGGTTAAGGGGGGTTTGGGGGGGTTTTGGAGGGGTTAAGGGGGAGTTTGGGGCACCCGGAGTGCCCACGGTTTGCAGGAGGGAACCCCAAAGTGCCCCCCCCCCCCCCCAGAACAGGGTGGGGGCATAAAGAAGCCCCCAACACCCCAAGGCCCCCCCACGACACCCCAAGGTCCCCCCCAGCAACCCCCAGTCCCCCAAAGCCCTGCCCGTACCCCAAAGCCGCCCCCCAGCACCCCAAAAGCCCCCAAAGCCCCCCCCAGCAACCCTCTGACACTCCACAGCCCCCCACCAGCACCCCAAAAGCCCCCAAAGCCCCCCCCATACCACCCCAAATCCCCCCCAGCACCCCAAAGGCCCCCAAAGACCCCCCAAGCACCACCCAAAGCCCCCCCAAAGCACTCCACGGCCCCCCCTCCAGCACCCCTCCACCACCCCAAAGCCCCCCTCCAGCACCCCAAAGGCCCCCAAAGCCCCCCCAGCACCACCCCAACACCCCCCAGAGCCTCCCCAGCACCCCGAAGACCCCCCAGCACCCCAAAAGCCCCCAAAGCCCCCACACACTACCCCAAAGACCCCCCCCCGGCATCCCAAAGCCCCCCCCCAGCAACCCTACAGCAGCCCAAAGACCCCCTCCACCACCCCAAAGCCCCCCCATTCCACCCCAAAGCCCCCCCATACCACCCCAAAGACCCCCCAAAGCCCCCCCTAGAACCTCAAAATCCCCCTCCCAGCCCCCCAAATCCCCCCCCGGCCCCCCAACCCCCCCCCAGCCCCCCACCTCTCGCTCCAGCTCGCGCTCCTGCAGGGCCAGGATGTGGCTCAGGGCGCTGAGCCGGGCCTGGAGCAGCTCCGGGGCCTGCTGGGGGGGACAGGGGGGGACAGGGGGACATTGTGGGGACACCATGGGGACACTGGGCATGGGGACATTGTGGGGACGTCCTGGGGACACTGGGTATGGGGACATGGCAGGGACACTGTGGGGACATGGGGGATATTGTGGGGATGTCCTGGGGATACTGGGTACGGGGACACGCTGCGGACATTTTGGGGACATTGTGGGGACACCATGGGGATGGGGGGACACAGGGGGGGGACAGGGGGACTTTGTGGGGACGTCCTGGGGACAGGGGTATGGGGACATGGTGGGGACACCATGGGGATGGGGGGACACGGGGGGGGACATGGGGACATTGTGGGGATGTCCTGGGGACACTGGGTATGGGGACATGGTGGGGACACTGTGGGGACATGGGGACATCAGATATAGGGACACTGTGGGGACATCCTGGGGACACTGGGCGTGGGGACATGGTGGGGACACTGTGGGGACACCATGGGGATGGGGGGACACGGGGGGGACAGGGGGACATTGTGGGGACACCACGGGGGCGGGGGGACACAGGGACATTGTGGGGACACCGTGGGGACACCATGGGGACATCATGGGGATGGGGGACATGGGGACATTGTGGGGATGTCCTGGGGACACCGGGTATGGGGACACGGTGGGGACACTGTGGGGACCCCACGGGGGTGGGGGGACATGGGGGGGACATGGGGACACTGCGGGGCCACCAGGGGGCGGGGGGACACGGGGACATTGTGGGGACGGGGCCACCAGCAGGGGGCGCCCCCCCCCCCCCACTCACCTCCCCCGCAGGTGGCTCCTGGCCAGGCCCCGCCCCCTCGGCCTGGCCCCGCCCCCTTTCTGCTCCAAGCTCTGCCTCCAGGCTCTGGCTCCGCCTCTTCTCGGCTTCAAGCTCCGCCCCCAGGTCTTGGCTCCGCCTCCTCTCTGCTTCAAGCTCCGCCTCTAAAGCCTGGCTCCGCCTCCTCTCAGCATCAAGCTCCGCCCCCAGGGCTTGGCCACGCCTCTTCTCAGCCTCAAGCTCCACCCCCAGGGTTTGGCTCCGCCTCCTCTCCGCCTCAAGCTCCGCCTCCAGGGACCTGCTGAAGGGAACTGGGGCCAGGCTCTGGGGCTTACTGGGAGCACTGGGAGGTTACTGGGAGGGCTCCAGGGACCTGCTGAAGGGACTCAGGGCCAGGCTCTGGGGCTTACTGGGAGGTTACTGGGAGCAGTGGGAGCTACTGGGAGAACTGGGGAGGGAAACTGGGCGACGGTGTCAGTGCTTACTGGGAGAGGAGCCAGGTTACTGGGAGCACTGGGAGCTACTGGGACTGTGAAAGCACGTTAAGAACAGAGCCTGGGGGGGCAACTGGTGATACTGGAGTGTTACTGGGAAGGGGCTGCGGAGAGCACTGGGGGTTACTGGAAACCCTGGGGAGGAACTGGGTGATTACTGGGAGGTTACTGGGAGAACTGGGAGGTTACTGGGAGGACTTACCTGGTACTGGGGCCGGGGGGGCGGAGCACGAAGTGTGACGGGGGGACGAGGCCCCACAGACCTGGGGGGGGACAGGGGGTGGCACCACGCGACCAGTGCTCACCAGTACCCACCAGTACCTCCCAGTACCCACCAGTACCTCCCAGTACCCACCAGTACCTGGCGGCTCCGGGGGACCCTCGGCCATGGCACCTGCTGGGGGGAGACACTCCCAGTAAGTCCCAGTTCCCCCAGTTCAGGCCTGCTCGCCCCTGCACAGTCCCAGTACCCAGCCCCAGTAGCTCCCAGTAACTCCCAGTGGCTCCTCATATCCCTCTCCCATAGCTCCCAGTACCCCCAGTGGCTCCCAGTAACTGCCCCCCACGCTCCCACTGCCTCCCAGTATCCCCCAGTACCTACCAGCATTCCCACACACACTCCCAGTACCTCCCAGTATCCCCTCACTCACTCCCAGTAACTCCCAGTAACCACCCCCAAAGGCTCCCAGTACCTCCCAGTGGCTCCCAGTTCCCCACCAAACGGCTCCCAGTACCACCCAGTACCTTCCAGTATCGCCCAGTACCTCCCAGTAACCGCTCCCCACGGCCCCACTGCCTCCCAGTGGCTCCCAGTTCCCGCCTCAGAGGCTCCCAGTACCTCCCAGTATCCCCCAGTGGCTCCCAGTATCCCCTCACTCACTCCCAGTAACTCCCAGTAACCGTTCCCTATGCCCCCACTGCCTCCCAGTGGCTCCCAGTTCCCCCCTCGGAGGCTCCCAGTGCCTCCCAGTATCCCCCAGTGGCTCCCAGTATCGCCCAGTACCTCCCAGTATCCCCTCACTCGCTCCCATTAACTCCCAGTAACCGTTCCCCACGGCCCCACTGCCTCCCAGTGGCTCCCAGTTCCCCCCTCGGAGGCTCCCAGTACCTCCCAGTATCCCCCAGTGGCTCCCAGTATCCCCTCACTCACTCCCAGTAACTCCCAGTAACCGTTCCCTATGCCCCCACTGCCTCCCAGTGGCTCCCAGTTCCCCCCTCGGAGGCTCCCAGTGCCTCCCAGTATCCCCCAGTGACTCCCAGTATCGCCCAGTACCTCCCAGTATCGCCCAGTGACTCCCAGTATCCCCTCACTCGCTCCCAATAACTCCCAGTAACCGCTCCCCACGCCCCCAGTGGCTCCCAGTTTCCCCCTCGGAGGCTCCCAGTGCTTCCCAGTACCTCCCAGTACACCCCAGTATCCCCCAGTACTCCCCAGCCGCGCACTGCACGCCGGGAACGCGCCCCCACCGCCTCTCTCCCGCTCCGGGCGGCGCAGCCAATCAGCGCGCGGAACGGCCGAAAGTGCCCGCCCCCAGACCCGTCGGCGGGAAAGAGGCAGCCAATGAGAGGCAGAGAGGCGGGGCGGAGGCCCGGCCTCCCAGCCGGCCAATCGGCAGCGCCCGCTGGGATTGGCACGGGCGGGGGCCAATCAGAGTTCGAGGGGCGGAGCCGGCGTGAACGTGGCACTGAGGGAGAAAATGGCGGTGCTGGGGGTAAAGGGGGGGGTAAAAGGGGGTCGGGGGGGTAAAAGGGGGGAAAATGGGGGCAAATAGGGGGAAAATGGGGGTAAAAAGGGACCTGAGGGGGGTAAAAGGGGACCTGAGGAGGGTAAATGGTGGTAAAAGGGGGTAAACAAGGAGTCTGAGGGGGGTAAATGGGGGCCCTGGGGGGTAAATGGGGGCAAATTGGGGCCCTGTGGGGTAAAGAGGGGCAATTGGGGGGTAAATGGGGGCAATGGGGGGGTTAAAGGGTGTCGGGGGGGTAAATGAGGGCAAATAGGGAGGTAAAAGGGGACCTGAGGGGGATAAATGGGGGTAAATGGGGGCCGTAGGGGGGTAAAAGGGGACCTGAGGGGGGCAATTGGGGGGTAAATGGGGACTATAGAGGGCTAAAAGGGGACCTGAGGGGGGCAATTGGGGGTAAATGGGGGCAATTGGGGGGTAAATGGGGACTATAGAGGGCTAAAAGGGGACCTGAGGGGGGTGAATGGTGGTAAAAGGGGGTAAACAGGGGGTCTGAGGGGGGTAAATAGGGGCCTAGGGGGGTAAATGGGGGCCGGGGGGGTAAATGGGGGCCATGGAGGATAAATAGTGGTAATTAGGGGGATAAATAGTGGCAATTGAGGGGTAAATGGGGGCCTGGGGGGATAAATAGGGGTAAATGGGGAGTAAATGGGGGTCTGAGGGGAGTAAAAGGGAGTCAGGGGGGAGTAAATATGGGTTTGGGGTGGCAAATAGGGGTAAATGGGGGCCTAGGGGGGTAAATAGGGATAAATGGGGGTCTTAGGGGAATAAAAGGGAGTTTGGGGGGGATAAATAGGGGCCTGGGTGGGGTGAATGGGGGACTTGGGGGATAAATAGGGGTAAATGGGGGTCTGAGGGCGTAAAAGGGAGTCTTGGGGGGGGAAAAATGGGGTCCTGAGGGAGTAACTGGGGGTCTGAGGGGGATAAATAGGGGCCTGGGTAGGGTAAATAGGGGTCTGGGTAGGGTAAATAGGGGTCGGGGGTTTGTAAATAGGGGCAAATGGAGGGTAAATGGGGGTCTGGGGGGATAAATAGGGGTAAATGGGGGTCTGAGAGGAGTAAAAGGGAGTCTGGGGGGGGTAAATGGGGTCCTGAGGGAGTAACTGGGGGTCTGAGGGGCATAAATAGGGGCCCTTGGAGGGTAAATAGGGGCCCTGGGGGGTAAATAAGGGTAAATGGGGGTCTGAGAGGAGTAAAAGGGAGTCTGGGGGGGGTAAATAGGGTCCTGAGGGCGTAACTGGGGGTCTGAGGGGGGGAAAATATGGGTAACGGGGGTCTGAGTAGGATAAAAGGGGCCCTGGAGGGGGTAGATGGGTCCTGAGGGAGGTAAGAGGGGACTTTAGGGGGGTAAATGAGGCCCTGGGGGGGGTAAATGGGGGTCTAAGGGGGGCAAATGGAAGGTAAAAGGGGGTGTGAGGGGGGTAAATGGGGGCCTGTGGAGGCGAAATGGGAATTTAAGGGGGGTAAAAGAGGTCTTTTGGGGGGTTAATGAGGCCCTGGGGGGTAAATGGGGGTCGGGGAGGGGGGAAATGAGGTGCCTGAGGGGGGTAAAAGGGGGCTCTGGGGAGGGAAATGGGGTCTGGGGGAGAAACAGGGGGGTCTGGGGGGGAAACTTGGGGCCTGAGGAGGGTAAAGAGGGGTTTTGGGGGGGGAGTGGAGGTCTAAGGGGGGTAAATAGGGGAAAATGGGGGTCCAGGGGGAGTAATGGGGACATGAGGGGGGTAAATGGCACCATGAGGGAGGTAAAGGGGGATTTTGAGGGTGTGAATGGGGTCTGAGAGGGGTAAATAGGGGCAAACGGGGGGTAAATGAGGGTCTGGTGGAGTTAATGGGGGTCTGAGAGGGGTACATAGGGGTAAGTGGGGGGTCTGATGGGGTAAGTAGGGGCAAATGGGGGTCTGAGGGGGTAAATAGGGGCAAATGGGGAGTAAATGGGGGTCTGAGGGGAGTAAAAGGGAGTCGGGGGGGGGGTAAATGGGGTCCTGAGGGCATAACTGGGGGTCTGAGGGGGGAAAATAAATGGGGATCTGAGTAGGATAAAAGGGGCCCTGGAGGGGGTAGATGGGTCCTGAGGGAGGTAAGAGGGGACTTTAGGGGGGTAAATGAGGCCCTGGGGGGGTAAATGGGGGTCTAAGGGGGGTAACTGGGGGCAAATGGGGGTCTGAGGGGGGTAAGTGGGGGCCTGAGAGGGGTAAAGGGGGATTTTGAGGGTGTAAATGGGGGTCTGAGAGGGGTAAATAGGGGCAAATGAGGGTCTGGGGGTGTTAATGGGGGTCTGAGGGGGTAAATAGGGGCAAGTGGGGGGTTAATCGAGGTCTGCGGGGGGTAAATGTGGGTCTGAGGGGAGTAAAAGGGAGTCGGGGGGGAGTAAATGGGGTCCTGAGGGAGTAATTGGGGGTCTGAGGGGGGGAAATAAGGGTAACTGGGGGTCTGAGTAGGATAAAAGGAGCCCTGGGGGGTAGATGGGTCCTGAGGGAGGTAAGAGGGGACTTTAGGGGGGTAAATGGGGGTCTAAGGGGGGTAACTGGAGGCAAATGGGAGGTAAAAGGGGGTCTGAGGGGGGTAAATGGGGGCCTGAGGGGGAGAAATGGGAATTTAAGGGGGGTAAAAGGGGTCTTTGGGGGGGGGAAATGGGGTGTCTGAGGGGGAGAAATGGGGGCCTGAGGTGGATAAAGGGGTGCTCTGGGGAAGGAAATGGGGGTCTGGGGGGGAAATGGGGTGTCTGGGGGGAAACTTGGGGCTTGAGGAGGGTAAAGGGGGGGTTTGGGGGGGGAAATGGGGCTCGGGGGGGATAAATGGGGGTCTAAAGGGGGTAAATAGGGGCAAATCGGGGTTAAATGGGGGTCCAGGGGAAGTAATGAGGGCCTGAGGGGGTAAATGGGGACCTGAGGGGGGTAAATGGAGATCTGAGGGGGTAAATAGGGGCAAATGGGGGGTAAAAGGGGGCTGGGGGGGGGGTAAAAGGGTTTGAGGGTGTAAGTGGGGGCCTGAGGGGGTAAATGGGGGGTCTGAGAGGGTTAAAGGGGTTTTCGGGGGGGTTAAATGAGGAGCCTGGGGGGGAAATGTGGGGTAAAAGGGGGTTCTGGGGGGCTAAATGAGGCCCTGGGGGGTAAATGGGGGTTCAAGGGGGAGAAATGGGTGGTCTGGGGGGGGTAAATAGGGGCAAATGGGGGCTTGAGAGGGTAAGTGGGGATTTAGGGGGGGAAATGGGGTCTCTGGGGGGGGGAAATGGGGTGTCTGAAGGGGGCAAATAGGGGTCTGGGGGGTGAAATGGGGGCTTTGGGGGGTGAAACGGGGGTCCTGGGAGGGAATCGGGGTCCGGGGGGGGGTTGTAACTGGGGTGTGGGGGTGTAACGGGGTCAGGGGGTGTAAATGGGGCTGGGGGGGGCAGTGCCCGACCCCCCCCCCCGTGACTCAGCCCCCTGCCCAGGTGCCGGCGCGGAGCCGTGGGTGCCACCACCATGGGGACAGCGCCGGGGACACAGGTGGGTGCTGGGGAGCCCCTGGGCGGGTTTTGGGGTCCCCCCAGGGTCCCCAAGGAGCGCTCCCCACTGGGACCCCCCCCGATCCCACTGGGACCCCCCCCAATCCCACTGGGACCCCCCCCGATCCCACAGGGTGGCCCTGGTGGCAGCGATGGGGACGTTGGGGACACCGGTGACATCGGGGACACCCACAAGCTGAGGCCTGAGCGGCGCCGGGACCACCTCTGCGTCCCTCCAGGTGAGTACAGACCAGTATGGCCCAGTTAAAACCAGTAAGAACCAGTAGGGACCAGTAAGGAGCTGTAGCACCAGTAGAAGACCCCGCAGACCAGTAAGAACCAGTAGGAGCGGGGGTAAACCCTATGGATGGACAGGGGAAGGTATGGGCTCCTCTGGCCAGTATGGACCAGTTTAGACCAGTAGGGATCTTGTTTTGTCCCCAGTGTGTCCCCAAGTGTCCTGAACATGTCCCCAGGTGTCCCCCCTGTGTCCTGAACGTGTCCCTAGTGTCCCCAGTGTCCCCTGAACATGTCCCCAAGTGTCCCCAGATGTCCCCAGTGTCCCCTGAATGTGTCCCTAGTGTCCCCAAGCATCCCCCAGTGTCCCCAAATGTCCCCGGTGTGTCCTGAATGTGTCCCCAAGCATCCCCCTTGTGTCCTGAACCTGTCCCCAAGCTTCCCCTGCATGTCCCCAAATGTCCCCGGTGTGTCCTGAACGTGTCCCCAAGCATCCCCCGTGTCCCCAAGTGTCCCCAGTATCCCCTGAACGTGTCCCCTGTCGTCCCCAGTGTGCCCTGAATGTGTCCCCAAGCATCCCCAAGCATCCCCCTAGTGTCCTGAACATGTCCCCAAGTGTCCCCAAGCTTCCCCAAATGTCCCCGGTGTGTCCTGAACCTGTCCCCAAGCATCCCCCCAGTGTCCGCAGTGTCCCCAGTGTCCCCTGAATGTGTCCCCGAGTGCCCCCAAGCATCCCCTGCATGTCCCCAAGTGTCCCCAGCGTGTCCCAACGTGCCCCCGTGTCCCCACCATGTCCTAATGGGGTTCCCCAATGTGTCCCCATCGGGTCCCGGGGGTGTCCCCAGTGGGACCCACAGGTCCCATCTCTGCACCAGCCAATGGGAGGCCCCGCTGGGGCAGATTGACAGCACCGACAGCCAATCAGCACTCACCGGGCGCGGCTGGGGTGGGGACGAGGGCCCTGGGGGGCAACTGGGGGGCCCTGGGGGCATCAGCAGGGCCCTGGGGGGCAAATTAGGGCCGGGGGGGGTCAGTGGGGCAGATGGGGGGCAAGTGGGGTCCTGGGGGGCGTGTGTGGGTGCAGGGGGGGGACAAAGTCCTGCCCCTGTCCCCCACGTGACGTGGCTACGTGGCCAGGAAGGTGACAAGGCAGCGCCGGGGGTGCCACCGCCCGCTTGGGGACGTTGCCAAGGGCACAGGTGGGTGCCAGGGGACACTTGGGGACCCTCGAGGGGGGGACCCCAAAGTGGGGGGGTGGCCCCCGGTGCTGGCGGCGCCGCGGGAAGGGGAAGTCGGCGACTTCCTGCGAGCGGGGACACCACGGGGACGCCGCGGGGACCCGTGCGGGTGCCAGCGCGTTGGTGGCACTCGTGGGGACACCGCTGGGCACCGTGGGGACATTGGGGGTCGGGGACCCCCCTCGGGGGTGACCCCACACGGGGACACTGGGTTCCCGCTCCTGGGGGTGTCCCCTCTGCAGTCCACGGGGTGGTGGCATTGTCACCAAGTGTCCGGGTGGGGACGTGGCCACGGGGACTTCGGTGTCACCCCCATGGACGTGGCCCTTCGGGGGTGCTGGGGGTCTTGGGGACACTCGGGGCACTTCTCTGGGGTTGTCCCTTTTGGGGCACATGGGGACCCAAGGAGGTGGCCCCAAGGAGATGTCCCCAAGGAGGTGGCCCCACATGGATACTCAGGTCCTGAAAGAGGTGTCCCCAACTGGACAGAAGTGTCCCCAAGGTGTCCCTGTGTGGACGCTGGGGTCCCCAAGAAGGTGTCCCCAAGGAGGTGTCCCCAAATGGACCCCGAGGTCCCTAAGAAGCTGTCCCCAAGGAGGTGTCTTCGCCTGGACCCTAAGGTCCCTAAGGAGATGTCCCCACATGGACACTGGGGTCCCCAGGGCGGTGTCCCCAACTGGACAGATGTGTCCCCAAGGTGTCCTTATCTGGACACTGAGGTCCCCAAGGAGATGTCCCCAAATGGATAGAGTGTCCCCAAATATCCCCACCTGGATGCTGATGTCCTCAGGGAGGTGTCCCCAGCTGGACCTAGTGTCCCCAGGGTGTCCTTATCCGGACACTGAGGTCCCCAAGGAGGTGTCCCCAAATGGACCCCAAGGTCCCCAAGGAGGTGTCCCCAGCTGGACAGAGTGTCCCCAAGGTGTCCTTATCTTGATGCTGATGTCCCCAATGAGGTGTCCCCAAAGAGATGTCCCCAGCTGGATAGAGTGTCCCCAAATATCCCCACCTGGACCCCGAGGTCCCCAAGGAGGTGTCCCCAAGGAGGTGTCCCCAAATGGACCCCGAGGTCCCCAAGGAGGTGTCCCCAGCTGGTCAGAGTGTCCCCAGGGTGTCCTTATCTTGACGCTGATGTCCCCAAGGAGGTGTCCCCATGGAGGTGTCCCCAAATGGACCCCGAGGTCCCCAAGGAGATGTCCCCAACCGGACAGCCGTGTCCCCAGGATGTCCCCTCGCTAACCCTTTGTGTCCCCCCCCCCCAGGATGGCGTCCCCTCAGCTGCCCTCGGTGCTGGCCGCGGCCTCGACGGCCACCTCGCGGGGGCTGGAGGCGCTGGTGGGGCTGGCCAACGCGCTGGGCAAACCGGAGAAGATGCCGGAGGCACAGGTGGAGGCCGAGGAGGCGGCGGCGGAGGCCGAGGGGGTCCTGAAGAGGCTGAACGAGGCGCTGACGGCCGCGCTCAACGCCAGGGCGGTGGAGGAACCCGGGGCGGGGGCCAGGCGCATCTACGAGGTCATGGAGACCTTCGCCAACGCCAGAGTCCAGGAGCTGGAGCGGGAGCAGAAGCGGAACCAGCGGCAGAAGAAGCTGCTGGCGGTGCTGCGGAACGTCGCCCTGGGGCTGCTGCTCCTCTGCACCCCCCTGCGTGAGTACGGGCCGGGAGGAGCCAGTAGGAAGTGGTGGAAACCAGTAAGAAACGGGAGAGGCCAGTAAGGAACCAGTAAGAAACGGTAGAGGCCAGTAAGGAACCAGTAAAAAACGGTAGAGGCCAGTAAAATCCAGTTGAGGCCAGTAAAAAAGCAGTAAAAGCCAGTAGAGGCCAGTAAAAAAGCAGTAGGAACCAGTAAGGAACCAGTAAGGAACCAGTAAAAAATGGTAGAGGCCAGTAAGGAACCAGTAAAAAATGGTAGAGGCCAGTAAGGAACCAGTAAAAAACAGTAGAGGCCAGTAAAATCCAGTAGAGGCCAGTAAAAAAGCAGTAAAAGCCAGTAGAGGCCAGTAAAAAAGCAGAAAAAGCCAGTAAGGAACTGGTAGAAACCAGTAAGAAATCGTAGAAACCAGTAAAAAACGGTAGAGGCTAGTAAAAACCAGTAGAGGCCAGTAAAAAAGCAGTAAAAGCTGGTAGAGGTCAGTAAAAAAGCAGTAGGAACCAGTAAGGAACCAGTAAAAAAACAATAGAGGCTCGTAAAATCCAGTAGAGGCCAGTAAAAAAGCAGTAAAAGCCACTAAGGAACCAGTAAAAAACAGTAGAGGCTCGTAAAAACCAGTAGAGGCCAGTTACAAAGCAGTAAAAGCCAGTGAGGAACTGGTAGGAACCAGTAAGAAGTCGTAGAAACCAGTAAAAAACGGTAGAGGCCAGTAAAAAAGCAGTAGCAACTGGTAGGAACCAGTAAGGAACTGATAGGAACCAGTAAGAGCCAGTAAGAAGTGGTAGAAACCAGTAAAAACTGGTGGAGGCTGGTAAGAGCCAGTAGAGGCCAGTAAAAAAGCAGTAAGGACTGATAGGAACCAGTACAAACCAGTAAAGGACTGGTAGGGAGTCCTTCAGGTCCATTTGGTTCACTGGTGCTGGTGGAGAGTGCTATGGCCCAGTAGGCACCAGTTCTGACCAGTAAGGAATCCTGCAAACCAGTAGGCTCTTCCCCTTTTTCTATTACGGACCAGTACGGATGCCCTGCAGACCAGTTTAGACCAGTATACACCACTAGAGGTTAAGGAGAACTATTGTAAACCAGTAAGGACCAGTACAGTCCAGTAAGAACCATTAGGTTTTATCCTGCCCTGACCAGTTTAGACCAGCAAGGAGCCCTACAGACCAGTAAGAACCGCTATAGACCAGTAGGAAGCAGTAGGGAGTTCCAGTATAGACCAGTGTAGACTCTCCTGTGCTCCCAGTATGGACCGGGGACACTGGGAAGAGGATACTGGGGAGGGACTGGGGGCACTGGGAGGGAACCAGAGGGATCAAGAGACACTGGGAAGAGGATACTGGGAGGGGATGGGGGCACTGGGAGGGAATGGGGACACTGGGACAGGATGGGGACACCGGGAGGGGACAGGGACACTGGGAAGAGGACACTGGGGAGGGGATGGGGGCACTGGGAGGGAACTGGGGGGCACTGGGAGGGGGCCCAGGGGCCACAATTCGGGGACGGGGACCCCGGGAACGCCACCAGGGGCCACCGCGTGCCACCCCCGTCCCTTCTCGTCCCCGCAGTGTCCTTCGACGCGGTGCGGGAGGCGCTGGGGGTGACGCAGGAGGGCCACCTCGTCCCCTGCCTGGCCACCGTCCTGCTGCTGTGCCAGGTGGCCGCCTGGGCCACCGAGCGCTCCGGCCACCACCTGGCCACCGCCTTGGAGCAGCAACGTCACCAGGTCACCCGCTACCACCACCTGGCCCACGCCGCCACCCGCCCCGATGACACCCGGGCGGCCCTGAGGACGCTGGAGGAGGTGGCCAACCAGTTGCAGCAGCTACTGGGAGCACTGGAGGACGACCTGCAGGAGGCCCGCGGCTTCCCCGCCACCACCCGCGCCTTGGGGACGGCCGCGGTGGCCTTGGGGACAGTGACCCAGGATGAGGAGGGGCTGCGGAGGCTGGCACGGATGCTGCCCGGGGAGGTGGCGGGGCAGCCCTAGCCTCCCGGTGACCTTGGGGACAGCGGTGTCACCTATGGGGCGGCCTGGGGTCCCCCGGTCCTTTTTGGGGACGCTGAGGTGGCCTTTTGGGGGACGGTGGCGCTGTCCTTTGTCCCCTCGCCCCGATAAATAAATAAAGTTCAAGGGTGCGCCCAGGCTCTGGTTCGTCACTTAGGGGGGTGGGGACGTCCTCGGGGACAAGGGGACGTGTCCTTGAATTGTCCCCACCGCCCGGATTGTCCCCAACAGCCCCTAGGATCCCCCCGGTTCGGTGTCCCCAGGCTGTGGGGGACAAGGTGGGGACGCGGCAGGGCCTTTGGGGGACAGTTTGGGGACGCAACGGGGGGGCTGGGGGAGGCGCAAGGGGGACATCCTGAGGGGTCCTTGGGGCTGTGACGGGGACATCGGGGGACACTGGGGACATCTGGGGCTGTTGGGGGGGGACATTGGGGGACATCTGGGGGTGTTGGGGACATTGGGGGACATTGGGGGCTGTTGGGGGACATTGGGGGACATCTGGGGCAGTTGGGGGACATTGGGGGCTGTTGGGGGGGACATTGGGGGACATCTGGGGCTGTTGGGGACATTGGGGGCGGTTGGGGGGGGACATTGGGGACATCTGGGGCTGTTGGGGACATTGGGGGCGGTTGGGGGGGGACATTGGGGACATCTGGGGCTGTTGGGGACATTGGGGGCGGTTGGGGGGGGACATTGGGGACATCTGGGGCTGTTGGGGGACATTGGGGGCTGTTGGGGGGGACATTGGGGGACATCTGGGGCTGTTGGGGACATTGGGGGCGGTTGGGGGGGGACATTGGGGACATCTGGGGCTGTTGGGGACATTGGGGGCGGTTGGGGGGGGACATTGGGGACATCTGGGGCTGTTGGGGACATCAGGGGCTGTTGGGGGACATTGGGGGACATTGGGGGCTGTGGGGGACATCGCGGGATGTTGGGGGCTGTTGGGGGACACCAGGGGACATTGGGGGACATTGGGGGTTGTTGGGGGACATTGGGGGCGGTTGGGGGGGGACATTGGGGGACATCTGGGGCTGTTGGGGACATCTGGGGCTGTTGGGGGGGGACATTGGGGACATCTGGGGCTGTTGGGGACATCTGGGGCTGTTGGGGGGGGACATTGGGGGACATCTGGGGCTGTTGGGGACATTGGGGGCTGTTGGGGGACATTGGGGACATCTGGGGCTGTTGGGGACATCTGGGGCTGTTGGGGGGGGACATTGGGGGACATCGGGGGTTGTGGGGGACATCGCGGGATGTTGGGGGCTGTTGGGGGACACCAGGGGACATTGGGGGACATTGGGGGTTGTTGGGGACATCGAGGGCTTGGGACACTGTGGGGAGATCCGAGTGCCACCGCGTCCCCAGCCCCGCGTGTCCCCAAGTGTCCCCCCTGCCACCGCCTGTGGGGACCCTGGAGGCCCCCAGGGGAATTGGGGACAAACCAGGAACCCCCCCACACCCCCCCCAGCAACTTCTGCGTCCGAAAAAACGACAAAAAAAAACAATAACAGGCAAAAAGGGAAAAAAATCCCCCAAAAGGAAGAGCTCGGCCCCGGGCGGAGGAAAGCTGGGGGAAGGGAGCCAAGCGCTCGGGGCGTGCCCCAAATCCGCGCATTCCCACCCAAAACGCTCTCCGGGAACTTTCTCTTTCCCTTCGGGAGCCGTGGCCGCGGTGAGGCTGCTGCGCATTTCTCCCCCAGCCCAGTTTTGGGGCCGTTTTGCCCCTTTCGATCATTTCTGAGGGCGGCTCACGCCCCTGGTCCCGGTACTGCCCCCGACCCCAAAACAAACCCCAAATTCCCTGGGATGCACGGGGTGGGCTCGGGTGTGGGGTTTTCATGCTTCGTTCACATATTTTTGCTGCTGGATTCGTAATTTTTGCTACTTTGGATAATTTGTGGGATTTTGGTACCTCTCTGATGGATTTATTAATAATTTGTGGGATTTCAGGATTTCTGTGATTTCTTTGTAATAATCTGTGGGATTTTGGCACCTCTCTGCTTGCTTTTTTTAATAATTTCTGAGATTTTGATACTTCTGCCCTTGCTTTATTAATAATTTGTGGGATTTTGGCACCTCTGTGATGGATTTATTAATAATTTCTGAGATTTTGGAGCCTCTTTGATTGCTTTACTAATAATTTCTGGGATTTTGGTGTCTCTGGGATTGCTTTATTAATAATTTGTGGGATTCTGCTACCTCTGTTATTTCTTTATTAATAAAATCTGGGGGAGTTTGGTACCTCTTTTTTTTTAATAATTTGTGGGATTTTGGTACCTCTCTGCTTGCTTTATTAATAATTTGTGGGATTTTGGTACCTTTGTGCTTGCTTTATTAATAATTTGTGGGATTTTGGTACCTTTGTGCTTGCATTATTAATAATTTGTGGGATTTTGGTACCTTTGTGCTTACTTTATTAATAATTTCTGGGATTTTGGTGTCTCTGGGATTGCTTTATTAATAATTTGTGGGATTCTGGTGCCTCTGATATTTCTTTATTAATAACATTTGTGGGATTTTGGTATCTCTGGGCTTGCTTCATTAATAATTTGTGGGATTTTGGTACTTTTGTGCTTGCATTAATAACAATTTGTGGGATTTTGGTACTTTGGTGCTTGCGTTAATAACAATTTGTGGGATTTTTGTGCCTCTGTGCTTGCTTTATGAATAATTTTGGGGATTTTTGCCGTCTCCAGGCTTTCCCCATTAAGCTCAGCTGTGTTTATGAGCAGGGATTTACTGAAATCTGGGATAAACGCGGAATTTGGGGCAAGCCAGCCTGAGACGCGACACCTGGACCAGCTGAGGGGCCCTGAGGGTTGTCACCCCCCTGCCACCCGTGATGTGGACATCGGATGTCACCGGGGCCACCAGCCCCACTGAGGTGGGGCCAGGTCCGGGGCGGATGAGGGGACATGGGGACAAGGGGACAGGGGGTGGCGGAGGGGACAAGGGGACAGGGTGGTGGCAGAGGGACAGCAGGGTCGGGGAGACGTGAGGGGGGGGAAAAAGGGGACAGAGGGTGGCAGGGGGAGACATTGGGGGCGGTGACAGGGGATGGGGTGGTGACCCAGGGGACAAGGGACAGCAGGCAACGGTGGCCACGTCCCCACGCTTGGGGACACGGCTGTCCCTGGGGGTGTCTTGGGGCCACCGTGCCTGCACCCCAGCACCCCCAGGGACAGGGGACAGCGGGGAGGCCACGAGGACCACCACGGGGTCCCCCATATCCCGTCCCCAGGTGTCCCCGGAGATGCTGCAGCCGCTGGTGGATGTGGTGGCCACCTTGGGCAAGCTGGGGGCCACCACCGGGCACCTTCCCCTGGCTAAGCCGTGGGACTCGCTGCGGGGTGGCCTCGTCACCTTCAGGGCCGGCGTGCGCGAGGCCTTGATGCACCGCCCCGGGGAGGCCGCCCGCCTGCGCCAAGCCCTGGCCAACACCGCCACCGAAGGGCCCGGCGTCCCCACGGCCTCGGCGGTGGCCATCGTCAGCGAGTGGCTGAAGGCGGTGGCCACCGTGGAGGCCGCCTGGACCAAGCTGAAGGCGGACGCCACCGGCCTGAAGGACGCCTGCGCGGTGGTCGCCGCCACCAGGGCCACCGCCGGGGCCACCGCCGAGGCCGCCTTGGGCAAGCTGGTGGGGGCCATGGCCCTGGAGGCCGAGGCGTGCAAGAAGCTGGGGGCGACCACCCACCTCCTGCCGATGGCCTTGGAGCCCACCGAGGCGGCCGAGGTGGTGGCAGCCCACGACGCGCGGCTGGCGGAGGCCCAGGAAGGGCTGCGGGAGGCCAGCAAGGCCACCGAGGAGGGCGTGGTGGCGGCGGTGGCCGCGGTCACGGCCGAGGAGCGGGGACGGCACGCGGCGGTGGCCCACGAGCTCCTGGGGCAGCTGGCGGTGGCCTGCGACGGCGCCCGCCGCTACTACGGCCACCTGCAGCGCCGCCTCAAGGACGTCGAGGCCGCGGTGGTCCCCGAGGCCACGCAGGGGGACGGGGGCAGCCCCAAAGGGCTGGAGGAGGCGGTGGCGGTGGCCGAGGCTCTGTGGGTCGCCAGCAGCCGCCTGGCCCGGGGGCACCTCCTGGACATGCTGAACGTGGTCCGGGAGCTGCTGGCCACCGATGGCAGCACCGAGGCCGAGGCCGCGAACTTGGCCCGGCGCTGCCAAAATGCCACCGCCGCCCTCCCGGGGCTGCTGCCACCGGGGCTCTCGTAGGGGACGGTGGCTTTGGTGACACCCAACACGGAGCAGGAGTGTTTTGGGTGGAAAAGGGGCCTTCAAGGACACCAAGGCCAGGCTGAGCCATGTCCCCTAGAGCCACGTCCCCCGGTGCCACGTCCCTTAGAGCCAAATCCCTGAGTGCCACGTCCCCCGGTGCCATGTCCCCTAGCGCCACGTCCCTTAGTGCCTTATCGGCAAAAATGAGGAATCGATCGGTTAAAAAACTGGGTTGTGGAGGGATAAAATGAGAAACTGATTGATAAAAATCAATAAAAAGGAGAAAGAGTTTGATGAAAACAAAACAAAACAAAAAAAAAAGAGCGATAAAGTGGTAAATTGCTTGTTGAAAACGATAAATTGTTGAAAATGATGAATTGTTGATAATGATAAACGGATGAAAATGATAAATGGATGAAAATGATAAATGGATGAAAATGATAAATGGATGAAAATGATGATAAATCGATTGATAAAAATGATAAAATGATAAATAGATTGATAAAAATGATAACGTGATTGACAGTGGGGACCCCCTGGGAGATGCCACCCCCACATTCCCACCCCCCCCCAACCACCAAATAATACTTTTTTCACCATTTCATGTTTTTTTGTGCAAAATCTCTCATTTATTCCGGGGTTGTGGGTGCCGCCGCGTCCTGCCCTGCGCCGCAGGGGGGGCCCGGAGCCGCCGGGGGGACGCCGGAGGAGGTTGAGGGGACTTTGGGGGGGGATCTTGGGGGACCCCCGAGGGTCCTGGGGGGGTGTCCGGGGGGGCGAGGAGGAAGTCCTGGAGCTGGAGGCGCTGCCGCAGGAGCCCGGTGAGGAGGAGCTCGGCCGAGGCCAGGGGCAGGCGGGCGCTCAGCGCCGGCGCCCAGCGCCCCGAATCCTCCCCGCAGGAGATCACCAGCCTCCGGGGCTGCGGGGGTGTCACCGGGGAGGGGGGGGAGGAATTAGAGGGGGGGGGTCCCTGCATCACCAGGACCCCCCCCCAAAATCCCCTGGGGTTGTTTGAGGTGGGGAGGGATTCGGTGTCCCCACACAGGAGCCCGTTGGTGGTAACAGGGCCCCGTGTGCTCAGCGCCACCCCCACTTTGGGACACTCCCCCCCCAAAAAAAATTCCCCCTTCTCCCAGGACCCCTGGGAGCCCCCAACCCCAATGGGATCCCCTCAGCCCCCCTCCGGATCCCTCAACCCCTATGTGGCCCCCCCCAGGACCCCTCAACCCCAATGGGATCCCTCAGATCCCCCCTGGGATCCCTCAACCCCAATGGGACCCCCCCAGGACCCCTTCCCCATAACAAGACCCCAAATTCCCCCCCCCATGTCCCGTGGTGGTTCTGAGACCTCCAATGTCCCCCCCCACTGCCCCCTCCCGGTGACCCTGGGTCCCCAATGTCCCCGTGGTCCCCTCCCCAGCAGGTCTGGAACCCGATGTCCCCCCCCCGGTCCCCAGTGTCCCCTCACCCCGTAGGTGCAGGGCATGGTGGGCAGGAAGGTGCCACCGCTGCAGGTGACGATGTCCCGCATCTGCTCGGGCTCGGGGCGGACGCTGGGGGTGACGTGGACCTCGTAGCCCTTGGGGACACCAGGGGACACGGCCGTCAGTCCCACCCCGAGCCCCCTGGGGACACTCGGAGACTCTTGGGGACTCTTGGGGACACTCACCTGGAGCAAGGGGTGGCGGCGGGCACGGCTGAGGGCCTGGGACAAGCTGAAGCCGAAGTGACGTTCCTGCTGGCTGTCACGCACCAGGAAGGACCCCGGGGCCAGCACGCGGCCACTGCGGGCGCTCTGGGGACAGGGGACAACGCGGTGACACTGCTGTCCCCCAGCGACACCCCCATATCCCCAGGAACCTTCCCTGTTCCCAACAACGACCCCCTTTTATCCAGAAGGACCTCCGTGTCCCCGAGGGACAACCCTCCACTGTCCCCAAACACCATGTCCCCAAGGACCCGCTGTCCCCAAGGATCTGCTGTTGTCCCCAAGGACCTCATTCCTGTCCCCAAAGCCTTTGTCCCACAACCCCAAGGACCCGCTGCCCCCAAACACCCCCTCCCCGTCCCCCAAGCCCCCCCCTGCGTCCCCAAGGACCCTCTCCTTGTCCCCAAGGACCCTCTCCTTGTCCCCAAACACCCTCTCCTTGTCCCCAAGGACCCTCTCCTTGTCCCCAAGGACCCTCTCCTCGTCCCCAAGCCCCCCTCGCTCCGTCCCCCAGCCCCCTCGTGTCCCCCAGCCGCCCCCTCCCTGTCCCCAAACCCTCTCCCCGTCCCCGGGGGACCTCGTGGAGCCACTTGGGGGTGACGATGGGGACGCCCCGTGCCACCGCGCAGAGGAACTTGACGGTGCGCCGGACGCGGTCGGTCACCAGGTGGGTGCAGTCGAAGACGGAGGTGGCCATGGACCCCCCCAGCGAGCCCAGGGCCACCTCCATGTCCGGGGAGGCCACCACCCCCGTGAACAGCACCTGGGGACACCGCGGGGACGTCCTTGGGGTGGTCACCGCCCCCCCCCCCCCCCCCCCCCAAGAGCACCCGGGAACACGTTGGGGACACCGGGATGGTTTGGGGACACTACAGGGACACCACTGGCACCCCGAAAGGATTTTGGGGGGGACATGGGGACACCCTGGGGGGGGGGTGGACGGATACTGGGGGGGATATGGGGACACTGGGGGGGGGACTTGGGGACACTAAGACATTCTGGGGGACTTGGGGACATTTTGGGGGACAATTTGGGGACATTTCAGGGGACACGGATGTTTTGGGGGACTTGGGGACATTCTGGGGGACATTTTGGGGGATACAGGGACATTTTGGGGACATTTCAGGGGACACGGACGTTTTGGGGGACTTGGGGACATTTTGGGTGACTTGGGGACATTTTGGGGACATTTTGGGGACCCCCCCGCGCGTACCTTGGGGCTGGAGGAGCCGGAGCCTCCCCGAGGGCGGAGCTGCAGCCCGGTGACCTCCGGTGGCTCCTCCTCCTCCTGGGAGGGGGCGGAGCCATGGTGCAAGGCCCCACCCCCTCCCCCACAAGCCCCACCCACCATCCGACCTCCCCCCTCTCCCCACCTATCAGCAGCCAGTGGGAGGGGCTTGTGTCCTGCTCAGAAGCCCCTCCCACCCTGACCACGCCCCCACACTTTGGCCCCTCCCACCCCAGCAACGACCACACCCCTTAGGCTCCACCCACACGACCCCACCCCATTAGGCTCCACCCACAAGACCCCACCCAATCAGGCTCCACCCACATGACCACGCCCCATTAGGCTCCACCCACTCAATCCCGCCCTTTTAGGCTCCACCCACATGACCCCACCCTATCAGGCTCCACCCACCAGCCACACCCACCCTTATCTGCGAGGGGGCGTGGCCACTCCGTTTGGGGCGTGGCCTGGGCGGTGGGCGTGGTTCCTCTTGGCCCCGCCCCTTCTTGGCCGGCGGCTCAGCAGGGGACGGGGGGCGGGCCCGGAGGCGAGGGCTGCGGCGCGGGGGGGCGGGGCATGGCAGAGCCCCGCCCCTCGCCTGGTTGGCCCCGCCCCCTCCAGAGGCTCCTCCCACCGCGGAGGCCACGCCCCCTGCAGGGGCTCTGCCCCCATGGCCCCGGGCCAGGCGCTGGCTGCGGCGGGGTCCCTGGGTCACCTGCGGGATTTGGGGAGGGGGCGTCAGGGCCCGGAGCCCCCCGAGGCCGCGGGGACCCCGCCGGGTGCCCTGGGGGTCCCTTGGGACCACCCCCACCCCACTCACGGCACCGCCGGGGGCTGCGCTGGTCCCTGCTCCCTCCTCCTGGGCTGGGGTCACCAGCACCGGCTCGGCTGGGGGGACACGGCTGGCGGGGGTGTCCTGGGGGGGCTCTTCCTCCTCCTCCTCCTCCTCCTCCTCCTTCTTCACCTCTTCATCCTCCTTCTTCTCCTCCTCCTCCTCCTTCACCTCTTCATCCTTCTTCTCCTCCTCCTCCTTCTTCTCTTCTTCCTCCTCCTTCTTCTCCTCTTCATCCTCCTTCTTCATCTCCTCCTCCTCCTCCTTCTTCTCCTTCTCCTCCTCCTCTTCTTCCTCCTTCTCCTCCTCCTCCTCCTCCTCCAGCTTGGGGTGGCAGAAGAGCTGCGTGGCCTCCTCGGGGTCCCAGCCCAGGGCTGCGTCTGCCAAAAAGCCACGTTGGGGACCCGGGGAGGTGACACCCCCCACCCCCAGGGGGACAACGCCAAGGTCACCCACCTTCGGTCACCGGTGGCGGCAAGAAGTTCTGGGTGGGCTCCAGGAAGAGGTCGGGGTCGTCTGTGGGGGGAAGAGGCTTGAGATGGGACCCAGGGGACCGGGAGGGGACCCAGGGGACCAAGGAGGGGGCCAAAAGGACCAGAGAAGGGACCCAGGTAGCCAAGGAAGGGACCCAGGTGGTCAATAAAGGGATGAAGGTGGCCAAGGAAGGAGACAAGGTGGCCAAACAGACAATGGAGGGGGCCCAAGGGACCAAGGAGCCACCAAGATGGCCAAGAAAGGGGCGAAGGTGGCCAAGGAAGGGACCCAGGTGGCCAAGGACAGGGACAAGGGGACCAGAAGAACCAAGGAAGGGACCCAGGGGACCAAAGAAAGGGACCCAGGTGGTCAATAAAGGGATGAAGGTGGCCAAGGAAGGGGACAAGGGGACCAAACAGACAAGGGAGGGGACCCAAGGGACCAAGGAGCCACCAAGATGGCCAAGAAAGGGGTGAAGGTGGCCAAGGAAGGGGACAAGGTGGCCAAGGACAGGGACCCAGGTGGCCAAGCCCCCCACTCACCCTCAGTTTCACTCTCCGCCACCTCCGCGCCCGTGTCCCCACCGGGGGTGGCCTCAGCACTCCTGGATCCCCGGGCAGCACCACCGAGGCCCGGATTTGGGGCCGGAATTGGGGATTTGGGGGCCAGACCAGCTGGTGCCACGTCCCTATCGCCACCCGTCACCGAGGTCTGGGGGTTGCGTTGTAGCTCCTCGTCCTCTGGATTCAGGCCCTCCGCGTCTGTCTTTGGGGCTAAATCCGGCTGTTTTGGTACCTCCCCTTCCACACTGTCACCGCGTGATTTGGGGGGCGAACCCTGCCTTTTTGGGGCTGGTTTCTGGCATTTGGGGTCCGTCAGCCCCACGCCGGTCTCGCTGCCCATCGCGGTGTCCACATCGGGATTTCGGGGTTGGGTTTTGCTCCGGAGGCTCTGGACGTAGGGGGTGGGGGCCACCTCCTCCACGTCGGTGTCGCTGCCACTCTGGGGGGTCACGGGAGGGGAAACCTCTGGATTTGGGGTCGCCAGACCCACATCTGGGTCACCGGGTGCCCCCTGCCCCCCTCGCACTGCCCCAAAATCCGGCACCACACCGCTGTCCTCGACCCCGCTATCTCTGTCCACGTTGAGGTCCCGCCCGACGTCTGGATTTGGGGTTTCCATCACCACAGTTGGGTCCTTCCGGGCATTTTGGGGCGTTTTGTGGTTTTTCAGGCCGGGAATATCTGGGCTCGGCTCTTCTCCCTCTATATCTGTGTCGCTGTCCAGCTCCAGGTTCTGGCCTCTGTTTTGGGGACCTTCGAGGTCAGGATTTGGGGGCTTTATCGCTACGTCTGAGTCATCGTGGGGTTTTGGGGTCATTCCAAGGGTTTTTGGACAACCAACATCTGGATTCAGCCCATCCTCCTCCACGTCCGTATCGCTGTCCACCGTGAGCATCTCGCGTCCGCTTTGTGGTTCTCCAGGGCGTGGATTTGGGGTCTCCATCCCCACCTCGAGGATCCTCGGTGCATTTTGGGTTATTTCACGTGGTTTTGGACCCCCACCTCCTGCACTGGAAGGCTCCTCCTCCACATCCGTGTCGCTGTCCACCACGAGCGCCCATTTCTCCTCCTGGCGTCCGTCAGCACCCGGGTTTGGGGTCTCCCCCTCAATATTCGGGGTTTTTGGCGCGTTTTGGGTCATTTGTGGGGTCGGGAGGCGCGCAACGTCTGGGTTTGAGGTGGTTTGAGGGCTTTTTTGGCCAGCTCCGCCATCCTCCACGTCCGTGTCGCTGTCCACCACCAGCGCCTGGATTCCGTTTTTCGAACCCGGATTCGGGGGCTTCATCCCCCCGCCGGGGGTTTTGGGCACCTTTTGGGCCTTTTGACGGATTTTTGGGGGTCTGGCAGACGGAGGAAGGTCGGCCTCCTCCACGTCCGTGTCGCTGTCCACCGCCAGCCTCCACCGCCCATTTTGGGGCCCTCCAGCGCCTGGATTTGGGCCTCGTTCCTCCACATTTGGGTCCCCGCTCACCTCCGGGGCGGCCGGGTGACGGTTAGGGTGAAAAAGAGCAGATTTTGGGTGCGCCTCGTCGTCTGGGTCACTTCCGATGCCTCCCAGCTGCCCCACATCTGGGTCCGCCTGCCCTTCGGGGTCTGGGGAGCGATTTTGGGGCCGAACGCCCGAAACGGCCGTTTTGCTCCCCGCATCTGGAGCCGGGGGACTTTTGGGACACAAACGGAGCTTTTTGGGCCCCGCGACGTCCGGATCCTGGGGGGATTGGGTCGAATCCGTGCGGAGCCCCAGGGTCGGGGTCGGGCGGCGTTTTCGGAGCACGCGGATGTCTGGGCAGGCATCCGGCTCCTCCGGGTCGCTGGGGGGGGGCAAATATTGGGGTAGGGGGGCTGCAGGAGGGGGCCGAGGGGTCCGGCCCCCCCAGGTGCCCCCAGTGGGGTCCCTCCTACCTCTCCGGCACCACTTGGGGCGAGGCGGTGCTGCCGGCAGCGGGGCCTGGAGGGGAAAAAACATTGTTATTATAGGGCCTACAGAAACCCTGAGATGTTTTTTGGGGGGGTCCTGAGTTTCTGTAGGCCCTACAATAACAAAGCGACCCCCCCCCACGATGGGATCACTCACACCGCCACGTCTCGTCGTCCTCCGAGTCGCTGGCGACGGGGGGGGGCCTCGGCTCCGGCCCCTGCCCTGTGGGATCCAGGCGGGTTTGGGGTTTTTTTTTGGGGGGTGGGGGCCGCTGGACACCCCCCTGATAAGGACCCCGGTGTCCAGGAGCCCCCCCCCAACACCCAATCCCCAGGATATGGGGAGGGGGACGGGGACCTACCTGTGCCCCCCGTGGTGACGAGGCCTCGGTGGCGCCTTCGCTGCATGGCCTGAGGGGCAGCAACAACTGCCCCACGGAAACAATTGCCCCCCCCCCCAGCCCCTACATGCCCCCCCCCGGCCCCCTCAAGCACCCCTCGGTCACCGCTGTCCCCCTGGGGCCAAAGGACCCCCCCCGACTTCGTCCATCCTCCTCCTCCTGCCCCCTTGCTTTTTATCTGCCCCTACTAATTGCCCCCCCCCGGCTCTGTATCCTGCCCCAGGAACCCCCAAAACTGCCCCCAAGGCCCCTAAACTGCCCCGTGCCCCCCTCCCAGCTGCCCCAAGGTCCCCCAAATTGTCCCCGGGCTCCCCAAACTGATCCTGTGACCCCCCCTATCCTGCTCTGGGGACCCCCTAAACTGCCCCACAACCCCTCTCAACTGCCCCAAGGACCCCTCTATTTGCCCCAGGGTGCTCCTTAAACCCCCCGGACCTCCTCAACTGCCCCTGGGACCGCCCCAACTGCCACCAGACCCCCCCCATAACTGCCCCAGGGTGTTCCTAAAATCCTCCGGACCCTGTCAACTGTCCCCACGACCCCTTTCAATTCCCCGGGGACCCCTAAACTGCCCCAAGGACCCCTAAACTGCACCAGGGACCCGTTAATTGCCCCCAGGCTCCCCCCAAACTGCCCCGGGGATGCCGCAAACTGCCCCAGTGACCCCTTAAATGCCCCAAGGATCCCCTAAATCGCCTCGGAGACCCCTCACTTTCCCCAAGGGCCCTCCAAATTTCCCCAGGGACCCCTCAGACTGCCCCAGGGACCAGTTAATTGCCCTAGACTCCCCCCAGACTGCCCCAGGGATGCCGCAAACTGCCCCAGTGACCCCTTAAATGCCCCGGGGATCCCCTAAATCGCCTCGGAGACCCCGTAATTGCCCCAAGGACCATCCAAATTGTCCCGGGGACCCCCCTGACTGTCCCGGGGAGCCCTGAATTGTCCCACAGACCCCCTAAACCACCCCGGGGATGCCTTAATTGCCCCAGGGACCCCCCAAATTGCCCCGGGGAGCCCTTAATTGCCCCAGGGACCCATTAATTGTGCCAGGGACCCCTGAAGCTGCCCCGAGAACCCCCCAAACTGCCCCAGGGATGCCTTAATTGCCCCAGGGCCCACCCAGACTGCCCCTGGGACCCGTAAATTGCCCCAGGGACCCCCCAAATTGCCCCAGGAAGCCCTTAATTGCCCCAGGGACCCCCCATACTACCCTGGGGACCCGTTAATTGCCCCAGACCCCCTCCAAATTGCCCCTGGGAGCCCTTAATTTCCCCAGACCCCCCAAAAATTGCCTCCAGGGAGCCCTTAATTGCCACAGGGACCCCTCAAATTGCCCCGGGGAGCCCTTAATTGCCCCAGACTCCCCCCCAAATTGCCCCGGGGACCCGTTAATTGCCCCATAGACTCCCCAAACCGCCCCGGGGACCCGTTAATTGCCCCAGAGCCCCCCAAAAATTGCCCCGGGGAGCCCTTAATTGCCCCAGGGCCCACCCATACTGCTCCGGGAACCCGTTATTTGCCCCAGGCCCCCCCCATATTGCCCCGGGGACCCGTTAATTGCCCCAGACCCCCCCCAAATTGTCCCTGGGAGCCCTTAACTGCCCCAGAGCCCCCCCAATTGCCCCAGGGAGCGCTTTATTGCCCCAGCACCCCCTATACTGCCCCGGGGACCCGTTAATTGCCCCAGGGACCCCCGAAGCTGCCCCAGACCCCCCCCAAACTGCCCCGGGGACGCCTTAATTGCCCCAAGGAGCCCCTAAATCTCCTCAGGCCCCCCCCAGCTGCCCCACGACCCCCCAAAGCCCCCCCAAAAGCCCCAGGCCCCCCCCGGCCCCCCCCGCCCCGGGGACCCCCCCCCGATCCCGCCAAGGGGCCCCGCGCTCACCCCTCCCGCGCCACCGCCTCCAGGCCCCACCCCTCCATCCCCATTGGCCGCCGCCGCCCCGAGGCCCCGCCCACCGCCCGCTCCCATTGGCTCCGTCCGGCGAGGAGCATAGAGAGGGGGGCGGCCGAGGTCCTCCGAGAGGGGCGGGGGTGCTACCATAGAGAGGGGATTGCAGAGCGCCCACGCCGGGACATAGAAGGAGGTGGGCGGGGCGAGCGGCA
>NC_139074.1:287326-322431 GCF_965140915.1 Aythya marila | reverse complement strand
GGGGGCGGCCGAGGTCCTCCGAGAGGGGCGGGGGTGCTACCATAGAGAGGGGATTGCAGAGCGCCCACGCCGGGACATAGAAGGAGGTGGGCGGGGCGAGCGGCAGGGAGGGGCGGGGCGTCTGGCGCGCCGCCCAATGGGAGCGCGGCAGACGGGCGGCGCCGACCAATGGGAGCGCGGGGCCGGCCGCCGCCGCTTTGTCTATATGAGGCGCCGCGGGGCCGCGGGAGCCGCCATTGTCGCCGCCGCCGCGCTCGCGATAGCGCTCCCGCCTTAAAGGGGCCGCGCCGCAGAACCGCCCAGCAGGACCGGAGGGGGGGGGCCCACAGCTCCGGCACCGTCACCGCGCCCAGCCCTGCGCCTACCGCCGCCATGAGGGAGATCGTGCACATCCAGGCGGGACAATGCGGCAACCAGATCGGGGCCAAGGTGAACAGCGGGCGGGCGGCGGCGGGCCCCGGGGGTGGACCCCCCCCCCCCCCCCCCCCCTTTTATTCCCTCTCGTTGGCGCGGCCCCTTTTAAGAAGCCCCTCCCCCTCCCCGCGCAGACAAAGGCGGACCCGAATCGGGGCGATTTCGGCCCAAAACGCGCCCCGTTCGGCTCGGCGGGCGCGGCCCCGACGTGGCGGGGGGGCTCGGCGTCGAAACGGAGCGGCCGGGCCCCAAAATGGAGGTTTCCGGCCTCAAAATGGGGGCTCCCCGCCCCTCCCCCCCCCCCCCCTCCGGCTCACGCGGCCCCAAGATGGCGGCTTCCCGCCGCGCCTCAGCGCCGCGGCCCCGAATCGGCGCCTTTTGTCCCCAAAATCGCCTTCATTTGCCCCTCCCCTGCCGACACCCGCCTCAAAACGCCACGTTTTTATTTGTTAAAAAATAATATTCACCCCAAGTCACGGGATTTCGGTGCTAAAGTAGAGGTTTTTCACACAAAAAGTGTTTTTTTTTTTTTTTTTTTTGCCCCCATATCATAAAATTCCACTTTCAATCCTCAAATCCATTTATTTTTATTTTTTTAAACCTCGAAATCGCTGCATCCCGCCCCCTCATAAGCGTTTTCACCCCCAGAATGCCGACTTTGTTCTAAAAATCGCTCTTTTTGTAGTCCAGAATGAGTGAAATAAGCATCAAAACGGGCGTTTCCCCCCCCAAAATTGGCGTTTTTACGCTCTAAAACGAAAAAATTCACCCCCAAAACGAAGAAATCCACCCCCAAAATGGGGCGTGCCGCCCACGATGCGTTCATCCCCCGATTGGGGGGGCTCCAACCCAAAAAGGGGCTTTCTGAGCCCAAATTGGAGGTTTTCGGCACCCAGAGGGGCGTGCCGCGTCTGAGGAGCCTTAAAAACGAGTCCTTTACCCCCACAAAGGGATATTTGTACCCAAAATTGAGATTTTTTTTCCTTTAAGCCCTTAAATATTTTTAGTGGCCCCAAAATAAAGGAGTTTTAACTCAAAATATTAGGTTTTGGGTCTCAAGAGCTGCATTTTTCTGCCCCCAGATGAATATTTTCAGCCTCAAACGAAGAGCTTTGTTCCCCAGAAAGGAATTTTCAGCACTAAAATGGGGTTTTCTGCTCCCAAAAAAGAGATTCTGACCCTAATAAGAGATTTTTAAACCCCGATAAGGTTTTTTTGCCCCAAAATGTGTTTTTTTTTTTCCACCACTAAGAAAGCTTTCTGGCTCCAAAGGGAGTTTCTAGCCCCAAGATGGAGGTTTTCAGCCTCTGAGTAAGATCTTTGTTCCCTGAAAAATGATTTTTCAGCCTCCAAAAGGGGCTTTATTTGCTCCCAATTTGTACTTTTTGGTGCCAACGAAAAGGAATTTTGTAGCCCCAATTTTATTTTTGAGCTCGAGATGCTTTTTCAGTTTTCCTTTAAAGCTAAAATCCGGGGTTTTGGCCCCCAAAATGGAGGTTTCCACCCCTAAAATGGAGGTTCTCGGCGCAGGAGTAGCATCTTTGTGCTCTCAAATGCAGTTTTTCTGCCGCAGTTTATGGGATTTAGCTTAAAGCAGGAGGTTTTTAAACCCGAATGAGGGGCTTTTTGCTGAAAAATGATGCTCTTTTAGCACTAGAATGAATGTTTTTGCCCCAGAATATGCTCTTTACATGCAGCAAGAGGGTTTTTTACGTGCACCATAGGGCTTTTTTACACCTAAACATCTTTTCAGCCTGAAAATGATTGTGCTGTTTTGTTTTTTTTTTCAAGCCCCAAAATGGGGAATTCCCCTCCCAAATGGCAATTTTGATCTCAAAATGGACGCTTTCAGCCCCAGAACAGGATCTTTGTGCAATCCAGATGGTTTTCAAACCCCAAAATGGAGGTTTTCAGCCGCAGAATGGGGTCTTTGTTCTCGAGAATGACTAAAAGCGAGTTTTTCAATCCCCAAAAAGCGTTTCTGCTCCACAATTGTGTTTCCAGCCCCGTAATATCAATATTTAACCCCTAAATGGGATTTTGCTCTCCGTAATTAGTTTTTGTACAACCCCGAAATACAGACTTTTTCTCCCTAAAAAGTGCTTTTCACCCCCAGGACAGTTTTACATGCCATGAATTCACTCGTTTTCCTCCAAAATGGCCATTTCAGCCTGTAGTTAATTTTTTTTTACCCGCAGAATGCGCGTTCTCAGCCCTAAAACATGCATTTTGCCCAGAAACTGTAATTTTACAACTGGAGAAATTACAGTCCAAATGGAGGCTTCAGGTTTCCAGAATGATGGTGTTAAGCCCAAAATAGCATTTAGAAGCAATTCTTCCACTGTCAGCCCCAAATTGCGGTGTTTTGGCCTTTTTTCACCCCCAGGGCGTGGCCGAGCCCCCCCCCCCCCCCCCCATGACCTTGGGGGGGGTCCCCAGGGTGCCAGCCCCTCCCCCACCCTTTGTTCCAGGCACCCCACCCAGCCAGAGCACGTTTTAGGAGGAAAAAACGGCAATTCCGTAAATCCCTTTTGTCTTAAGGAACAGAGTGGAGGTTTTGGGGCGAGGAAAGGCGATTTTGGGGTATCTCCGAAATTAACATTTTTTGGAGGCGCCTCCGCAATTCAAACGCTGTTTCCGGTTCCCGCCCTGGCCGTTTTTTTTTGGGGGGGGGGGGGGGAGGAGGGGGGAAGGGAGGGGCTACGCCCAGATTTGGCCCCGCCCCTGCGGGTTGCTGATGCCACGCCCCCTTCGAGTTGGCCACGCCCCTTTCGGGCGGAGCCCAGCCTCTGCATTAGCCCTGCCCCTGCCATATTCTGGCTTTGGCTCCGCCCCCAGGGCTGGTTCTTGGCTTGGCTCCGCCCCCAGGGTTGGTTATCTGCAATAATGCCCCACTCCCATAGGCTCCGCCCCCTCCCAGAGGCCCCGCCCCCCTCCGGAGGGGGCGGAGCCTTTCTGACCTCCCCGTTTTCTCCAGTTTTGGGAGGTGATCAGCGACGAGCACGGCATCGACCCCACCGGCACCTACCACGGCGACAGCGACCTCCAGCTCGACCGCATCAGCGTCTACTACAATGAGGCCACCGGTACGGTGCCACCACCCCGATGTCACCCCAATGTCCCCGTCACCCCCCACCATGTCCCCGTCACCCCTTGTGTCCTCGTCACCTTCCCCCCTCCTTGTCCTTCTCCACCTCTGGGGGTTTTGGGGTGGTTTCTGGGAGGTTTGGGAGGGTTTTGGGGGTGTACAGGGGGGGCGATGTGGTGGTGGCACTGTCACCCACGCCCCCCCCGGTGACACGGCGATGTCCCCAGGGGGTAAGTACGTGCCAAGAGCCATCTTGGTGGACCTGGAGCCAGGCACCATGGACTCGGTGCGCTCGGGACCCTTCGGGCAGATCTTCAGGCCGGACAACTTCGTTTTCGGTGAGTCCTCGACCTCGTTGGGTCCCCGGGTGTCCTCTTAGGGTGGCCCCAAAGGGGTGCGGGTGCGGGTCCTTGGGGATTTGGAGGTCCCCAATTTAGGGTGACGGAGGTTCACGGGGAGTTTCAGGTCTTTGAGAGGAACAGGTTCCTGGGGTGCTCCAGGGAGAGAGGTGGTCCCCAATAAGGTCCCCAAAAAAGCCCAAGGTCCCCAAAGAATGTGACCAAGGTCCTCAAGGAGCTCCAAGTGCAGATAATGGGGACCAACGGGTGTCCCCACGATGCTTGATTGTCCCCAGGGCTGGGCTGGAGGCCTTCCAAGAAGGTGGCAGATGTCCTCAAGGGTGGGATGGGGATCACTGGGAGGTCCCCAAGGAGCTCAGGGTCCCTGGGGAAGGTGGTGGGGTGGCATCGAGGTCCCCAAAGCCCTTCCTGCTGGTCTGAAGCACCCCAGTGGTGGGATTGAGGGTCCCCAAGGGGCCTCTCCGTGACATTTTCTCCCACCCCAGGCCAGAGCGGCGCGGGCAACAACTGGGCCAAGGGCCACTACACGGAAGGGGCCGAGCTGGTGGACTCGGTCCTGGACGTGGTGCGGAAGGAGGCGGAGAGCTGCGACTGCCTGCAGGGCTTCCAGCTCACCCACTCGCTGGGCGGCGGCACCGGCTCGGGCATGGGCACCCTCCTGATCTCCAAAATCCGCGAGGAGTACCCCGACCGCATCATGAACACCTTCAGCGTCGTCCCGTCCCCCAAGGTGTCGGACACGGTGGTGGAGCCCTACAACGCCACCCTGTCGGTCCACCAGCTGGTGGAGAACACGGACGAGACCTACTGCATCGACAACGAGGCCCTCTACGACATCTGCTTCCGCACCCTCAAGCTCACCACCCCCACCTACGGCGACCTCAACCACCTCGTCTCGGCCACCATGAGCGGCGTCACCACCTGCCTGCGCTTCCCCGGCCAGCTCAACGCCGACCTGCGCAAGCTGGCGGTCAACATGGTGCCCTTCCCTCGCCTCCACTTCTTCATGCCGGGCTTCGCCCCGCTCACCTCCCGCGGGTCGCAGCAGTACCGCGCCCTCACCGTCCCCGAGCTCACCCAGCAGGTCTTCGACGCCAAGAACATGATGGCCGCCTGCGACCCGCGCCACGGCCGCTACCTCACCGTGGCCGCCGTCTTCCGCGGCCGCATGTCCATGAAGGAGGTGGACGAGCAGATGCTGAACGTGCAGAACAAGAACAGCTCCTACTTCGTCGAGTGGATCCCCAACAACGTCAAGACGGCCGTCTGCGACATCCCGCCCCGCGGGCTGAAGATGGCCGTCACCTTCATCGGCAACAGCACGGCCATCCAGGAGCTCTTCAAGCGCATCTCGGAGCAGTTCACCGCCATGTTCCGCCGCAAGGCCTTCCTCCACTGGTACACGGGCGAGGGCATGGACGAGATGGAGTTCACCGAGGCCGAGAGCAACATGAACGACCTGGTGTCCGAGTACCAGCAGTACCAGGACGCCACCGCCGAGGAGGAGGAGGACTTCGGCGAAGAGGCTGAAGAGGAGACCTAAAAAGGGGGGGCGGCCTCCGGTCATCGTCCTCGGAGTGCCCTCGTCCTTCACCGTTGCCACCGTCATCGTCAGCGTCGTCCTCGGAGAGCCCTCGTCCTTCAGCGTCGTCCTCGGAGAGCCCTCGGCCTTCGTCATCGTCATCATCCTCATCCTCCTCGGAGACCTTCAGCCTTCACCGTTGTCACCGCCAAGCCCTCGGCCGCCGTCGTCATCGTCATCCTCGGAGACCTTCAGCCTTCATCGATGCCCGCAGGGAGCCCCTGGCTTCGGAGCCCTCTCTGGAGCAGCCTTCGGCCTCACCATCCTCATCCTCCGCCAGCAGGTGGCCCCCAGAGCCCCCCCCCGTTCCTCCAAAACCTTCATCCCTCACCGGCATCATCATCGTCGCCGTTGGCACCGTCACCCGAAGGCCCGCGTCACCGCCAAGCCACCGGCCCCTCCGTGTCCCCCTCGTTGTCCCCGCGTCCCCCCCTCACCGGGGGGGGGGTGACGGCACCACTAAATTATTGCAGCCCCCCCCCGGGCAACCAATTTGCCCCCTTCTTCCCCCAAAACCACTGCCCCGGCTGCAGGGGGTTTCCAGGGTGGCCCCGTCCCCGCCGTGTCCCTGGCTGAGGGCTCTCCTGTCCCCTCCGTGTCCCTTTTCCCCCCGAATCCATCCCATTTTGTTTTTTTTTTTCCCCTTTTTAAGCTTTTTTTTTTTTTTTTTCATATTGAAAAGCCGCCCCCGGGCGAGGAATAAACCCGGGATGTAAAAGCCACCACCGTGTCCCTTGTCGTGTCTCTCTGGGGTGGGGGACAAGGGGGGGGGGGGGGGGGTCTTGGTGTCCCCATGTCCCCACCGGGGTCTCCCAGGTTCATTTTGGGGTCTCTGCGTCCCTTCTGAAGTCCCCTGAAGCTCATTCCTGTCCCCTGGGGGGGGTCTCCTGTGTCACATCTGTCCCTACAAGGGTCCCCCTGTCCCTTAGAGGGCTACTCGTGTCCCCTGTCCCCACCACATCCACTTGAGGGTCCCCATCCCCCCCCCAAAGCCCTTCCTGTCCCTTTTGGGGCCACTCGCGTCCCTTTTGGGGTCCTCAAATCCCCCCCGAAACCCCAAAAAGACCCCAGGGCGCCCCAAAACGGCCACAGGCTGCAGATGTAACAGCTTTTAATGACACGGGGACAGCCGCGGGGACACACGTGGGGACGTGTCCCCCACCCCGGGGACCCCACTGGAAGGGGCGGGGGGGACACGAGGTGGCACTTTGGGGGGGTTGGTGGCACTTGTGGGCCACGGCAGCACCACGGGGCGGTGGCTCCATGGGGACGTGGTGGCACTTGGGTGACAGAAGGGGACACGGGGGGCGGATGTGAAGGCTCCAGAGGGTGGTGGCACCTTGGGGACACCTTGGGGACGCGGTGGCACCGGCTCAGGCCACGCAGTCAGACTTCTTCTGGGCAGCCTGCGGAGGACAGAGCAGGGACAGGTGAGGAGGGGACAGGGGTGTCCCCAAACCCCCCTGGGGTCCCTGGTGTCACCCCCCCGGTGTCACCCCACGGACCTGGGTGACACTGACGCCCGTCAGGGCCTCGACGGCGGCGGGCAGGCGGGTGACAACGTCCAGGATCTCGCCGGGGAGCCGCGACACCCCGATGTCCCCGGAGCCACCGGCCACCAGCGTCACCCGGCGCGTCCCCAGCAGCGGCTGCGCCACCGCCTCCGCCACCTGGACCAAAAAGGCAGGGTTTCAGCCCAAAATCTGCCCGCACCATCGCGTCCCCTCCCTGCTAATCCCGCTGTCCCAAATCCCGCCCGTTTCAGCCCTATAATCCAGGTAGGTCGCCCCCCAAATCCCCTCACCTGCCTGGTGGTTGCTATTGCCTTGCCCAAATTCCTCTTGTTTCACCCCAAAATTCACTGTGGCAATTCCTAGTCCCTCCCTGGCCACTCACCAACTGACCACTGCCCTAAATCCCTTGGGTTTCACCCTAAAACCCACCGCACACATCCACGAATCCCCCTGCCCACTTCCCTGTCCCCAAATCACCTCATCTCACCCCAAATTTGCCCCTTTGTGCCCCCACACCTGAAGGGGGGACCCAAAGTGCCCCCACGAGGACCCCAAATTCCTGCTGGGCCCCCTCAAATCAACCCCACCCAACAGGAGAGACCCCAAATCCACCAAGGGGACCCAAAATACCCTGTGGAGCCCCCAGATACCCCCATGGGGACCCCAAATCCTCCCCAGAACCCCCCCAAACCACTCCCACCCCATAGAAGAGACCCCAAATCCTCAAAATCCATTAGAGGAGACCCCAAAACCCCCACACAACCCCTCAATAAACCAATATTCACCCCCAAATGCCCCCTTTGAGACCCCCAAACACCTCATGGGGACCCCAAATCCCCACTGAGACTCCCCCAAACCACCCCCACCCCATAGGAGAGACCCCAAATCCTCAAAAACCACTGGAAGCAACCCCAAAACCCCCCATACAACCCCCAAATATCCCATGCGTACCCCTGAGACTCCCTCCTGAAACCCCAAAACACCTCAAGGGGTGCCCAAATCCCCCCCCGGACCCCACAAACAATTTCCACCCCCTAGGAGAGACCCCAAATCCTCAAAAGTCATTAGGGGAGACTCACAAACCCCTGCACAGCCCCCCAAAATCCCAATGTTCACCCCCAAACGCCCCCTTGGAGACCCCCAAACACCTCATGGGGACCCCAAATTCCCCCGGGACTCCCCAGATTGCCCCCACCCCATAGAAGAGACCCCAAACCCTCAAAAACCATTGGAGAGAACCCCAAAACCCCCCACACAACCCCCAAATATCCCATGTGTAACCCAAAGACTCCCTCTTGAGACCCCAAAACACCTCATGAGGACCCCAAATCTCCCCTGGGACCTCCCAAACCACCCCCACCCTATAGAAGAGACCCCAAACCCTCAAAATCCACTGGGGGAGACCCCAAAACCCCACGCAACCCCCCAAAAACCCAATGTTCACCCCCAAACGCCCCCTTGGAGACCCCCAAACACCTCATGGGGACCCCAAATCCCACCCTGGTACCCCCCAAACCACCCCCACCCCACAGCAGAGACCCCAAACCCTCGGGGCCGCCCCCCAGGGCCCCCCTCTCACCTGGGGCAGCCTCTGCAGCACCATGTCCACCACGGCGGCCTCGCGGAACTGCCCGAAGGCCTCGGCCTTGGCCTCCGTCTGCGCCGCCTCCGCCCGCGCCCGGGCGGCCACCGCCGCCGCCCGCGCCGCCCCCGTCACCTGCGGGGGACGTCCGAGTCCCCGGGGGGCTCTGGGGACACCCCCCGGGGCTGGGGACCCCCGGTTTTGTCCCAAAACCCCCCAAAATTCGGCCCCGTCCTTGGGGGCCTCGACTCACCCGCATGGCCTCCGCCTCCGCCTCCGCCTGGGTCATCACCTGCAACCTGCGGAGGGGCGGGGCTTGGAAAGGGGGCGGAGCCTCGAGAGGGGTGTGGCTTGGAGGGGCGTGGCATCAAGAGGGGCGGGGTTTATCGAAGGGGCGTGGCCTCGTGGAGGGGGTGGGGTTCAAGGGGGTGCCCAGGCATAGGGGTGGTAGAAAGGGGCGTGGCTTGGGTGGAACAGGCATGGCTTGGGAAATGGGTGTGGCTTGAATGAATGGGTGTGGCTTGAATGAATGGGCGTGGCTCGAACGAATGGGCGTGGCTCTCATTTAAAAGGGCACCGCCTCCCTTAAAAGGGGCACGGTGCTGGGGACCACCACCCCCTTTTTAAAGGCTCTCGGAAAGAGGGCGGGGCTTCACGGGGGGCGGGGCAGCTGGCACAGAGGGGCGTGGCTTGAGGAAGGGGCGTGGCTTTGTATTAAAGGGGCGACGCCTCCCTTAAAAGGGTGATGGCCCCACTGTAAGAGGAGCCACCGAAAAAGGCAAAATTCGGCTGGTTGAGATTTTTGGAGGCATTTTCGAGTGACAGAACTGCTCTTAAAAAGGGCACTGCTTCGCCACGCTGTGGGGGCCCACCGGATAGGCTTGATATTTAAAGGGGAAAGAGCTTAAAGGCGTGGTTCTCACCCCAAATGGGGTGGGACGGGGAAGGGGACGGGGACAGGGAAGGGAAAAGGGGAAGGGGAAGGGAAAAGGGGAAGGGAAAAGGGGAAGGGAAAAGGGGAAGGGAAAAGGGGAAGGGAAAAGGGGAAGGGAAAAGGGACGGGCTCACCGCTCAGCCTCGGCCAGCCGCTCCAGGCGATAGCGCTCGGCCTCGGCGGGTTTGCGGACGGTGGCCTCCAGCTCGCGCTCGCGGCGCCCGATCTCATGCTCCTGCAGCTGCGCCTGCTGGGCCCGCTCCACCACCAGCACCTGCGCCCGCTGCTCCTCGATCTGCTGCTTCGTCCTCGCCACCTGCGCCCGCGGCACACATCAGCCCTGTGCCAGAACCCGCCGGGGAGGGGGCCCTGGGCATCCTAGGGACTGCAGGAATTTAGACAGGGGTCTAAAGGGGTCCAGGTGTCCCTGGGGGGTCCCAAACATCCCAGCTGAGGGACCCAGGCGTGTGTGTGGGGGTCCCAGGTGTTTTGGAGGAGCAAGAAATGGAGAGGACCGAGGTGCCCACGGGGATCCCAGGTGTCCAGGAGCGACCCAGGTGTCCTGGGGGTGTCCTAAGAGTCCTGGGGGGGGTCCCAAACATCTCAGTGAGGGGACCTGGTGTACCTGCAGCTGGTAGGCCAGGTCGGCCTGGGCCTTGCGGGCGTTGACGGCGGCGTCGCAGAGCGCCTGCTGCACCTGGAAGTCCCGCTGGGCCTGAGCCATCGCCGTCTCGCTCAGCAGCTGCGCCGAAACCTGCTCCTGGCGCGCCCGCGCCTCCTGCAGGGACACGGGGGGGACACATGGGGACACGTGGGGACAGCGGGTGGGTGATGGGGGGCATGCTGCACGACGGAGGGGGAGCGTGGGGGTGTTGTGTGTGGAAATGGGGGTGCTGGGGGACAAAAGGGGGACGTGGGGGCACTGTGGGATTGGAGGGGGACGGGGACACCGCAGGGTGGCGGGGAAACTGGGGGACAAATGGACATGGAGACAGCAGAGGACCCCAAAGAATAGGGGGGAACGTCAGGAAAATGGGGTGGGGACGTCACAGGGGGACTGCAGAGACAACCTGGTGACCTTGGGGGCATGGAGGGGACAGCAGGGGTGACACCAGCACGCTGTGAGGGGACACGGTGACCTCAGTGATGAAACAGGGGGACGTGGGGACGTGATGGGGCAGTGGGGGCCCTTGGGGGGGGGACAAAGACGAAGGACTCACGCGGATGCCGGCGTCCCGCTTGGCCTCGGCCTCCCCCACGCGGGCATCACGCTGCACCTGCGCCGTGCGGCCCTTCCCCAGCGAGTGCAGGTAATCCTGGGGACAGGGGACACGGGGACACGGTCACAGCCCCGATCCACCCTGCGTCACCCGTGTCACCCGGTCCCCGTGTCACCCTGGTGACCCTGGTCCCCGGGTCACCCTGCGTCCCCAACGCCACCCGGTTACCGCAGGGGCACAGCTAACTCCGGTGCCACCCGTGTCCCCGCTGTGTCCCCTCCTGTCCCCCCCGCGGTGCCACCTGGTCGTCGTGGATGTCCTTCAGGGTGTAGCTGACCACGCTGATCCCCATGTTGACCAGGTCGGACGAGGCCACGTTGAAAACCTGCTCCGAAAACTTCTGCCGGTCCTTGTAGATCTCCTAGGGGACATCGGGGGCGGGGCTTAGTGTGGGTGGGGTCAGGAGGGCGTGGTCTTTTAAAAGGGTGTGGCACAAGGGGTGGAGCCTATGTGGGTGTGGCACCCATTAGGGGGTGGGACCTTCCCATGGGCAGGGGGCGGGAGCCTTTAGGGGGGGCAGGGCTTATGGCAGGGGGTGGAGCTTGGGCAAAGAGGCGGGGCTTATGGGGAGGTGTGGCTTTGAAAGGGGCGTGGCTCTGGCCATAGGGGCGTGGCTTTTAAAGGGGCGTGGCTTTTAAAGGGGCGTGGCTCCCCCCCACACCTCACCTCCACGGTCATGTGGGCCATGATGGCGCGCTGGTGGCCCTCCAGGGTCTCCAGGGCGATCTGGGCGATCTCGCTCTCCGACTTGCCCAGGAACATCTGGCAGGCGGCTGCCAGCATCTCCTTGTTCTGCCCCTGGATCTTCACCTGCCCCCCAAAAAAGGAAGCCGCAGCGTCCCGCAGGGGTCCCCAGTGCTTTATTCCCCCCCCCAATAACCACGCGTTTGGAGAGGCTGCTGTGCTCACAGGCCCTCGGCCCTGTTTTTAAGAAAACAGCCCCTGCACGCGGGGTTTTTGCCCACCCCAAAACCCCCTTTTTGATCTCATTGTCGCCCCTCCAACAAACCCCATGCGTGGGCTACCCACGGCGGTGCCCTTTTAAGAGGACACGCTCCTTAGGGTGGGGCCCACCTCAGCAGGGCCGCTTTAAGGCGATGTTGCTGCCCCCCCCCAATTCCCCTCCCCCCCCCCCACCACCACTGCAGCATGACACTGCCCTTTTAAGAGACCCCCCCCCAGCAGCTCCGGGTGGGGCCCACTGCGGGACCCCTCTTAAAAGGGGCCGCACCGGTGCCCCCTGGGGACCTGGGGGGGGGGGGGGGTGGCAGCTGTGGGGACACGGGGGGGGGGCATGGGGGGGGCAGGGGGGTACCTGGGCGATGCCGGTGACGGAGATGGGGACGCCGTGGCGGGTGTACACCTTCTCGCTGCGCACGTTGAGGGTCAGGGTGTTGAGGGAGATCCTGGGGAGGGGGCAGGGAGGGGACAGGTCACCCCCTTGTCACCCCCTTGTCCCCCCGTGCCCCTCACGTCATCCCATGCCACCCCGTTATCCTCTGTCACCTCCTTATCTCCCCCAATGCCATCCCTTGTCACCCCTTGTCCCCCCATGCCACCCCCTTGCCCCCCCATACGCCTCCTGTCCCCTTACATCCCCCCGTGCCACCCCCTTGTCCCCTTACGTCCCCCCACACCACTCCCTCATCTCATGCCCCCCCCATGCCCCCCACACCCCTCCTGTCCCCCCACATCCCCCCATGCCACCCCCTTGTCCCCTTTCACCCCCCCATGCCACTCCTTCATCCCATGCCCCTCCTTGTCCCCCCATGCCACCCCCTTGTCCCCTGCTGCCACCCCCTTGCCCCCCATGCCCCCCATACCCCTCCTATCCCACCACATCCCCCCATGCCACCCCCTTGTCACCCCATGCCACCCCCTTGTCCCCTTACATCCCCCCACACCACTCCCTCATCCCAGGCCCCCTCCTTGCCCCCCCATGCCCCCCATGCCCCTCCTGTCCCCCCACATCCCCCCATGCCACCCCCTTGTCCCTTGCCCCCCACATCCCTCCCGTCCCCCCATGTCCCCCCATGTCCCCCCATGTCACCGCTGGATCTGCTGCAGACACGGCACCACCAGCACCCGGCCCCCGGCCACCATCACGGGGGGGCTGCGGCAGAAACCTGCGGGAGACGAGGGGCACGGGGTAAGCCCCGGGACCCCCCCCCTGGTGCGGGGAGCGGGGCGGGAGGGGGGTCCCCCGACTCACCCGACACCACCATGGCCTCGTTGGGGCCGCACGTGAAGAACATCCCGGCGGTGACACGGGGACAGGGACCGGGATCGGGACCGGGATCGGGACCGGGACCCCCCCACCGCAGCGGCTCGGCCCCACCCGCCCCGGCCCCGGCAGCCCCCGCGGCGCCGCTCGCCCGCAGCCGCCCCCTGGTGGCCCCGAGGGGGCGCGGAGGCGGCGGGGGGCCCGCGGGTGGCTTCTGGTCCCCAAAGTCCCCTCAGTTGTTCGGTGGTCCCCAAAATCACCTCAGGTGGCCCCGGGTCCCCAAAGTCCCCTCAGGTGGCCCCTGGTCCCCAAAGACTCCTCAGGTGTTCCTTGGACCCCAAAGTCCCCTCAGGTGTTCTCCAGTCCCCAAAGTCCCCTCAGGTGTTCATTAGTACCCAAAGTCCCCTCAGGTGGCCCCTGGTCCCCAAAGTCCCCTCAGGTGTTCATTAGTCCCCAAAGTTGCCTTGGATGATCCCTGATTACCAAAGCCCCCTTAAGTGTTCATTAGTCCCCGAAGTCCCCTCAGGTGGCCCCTGGTCTCCAAAGTCCCCTCAGGTGTTCACTGGTCCCTAAAGCCCCCTCAGATGATCCTCAGTCCCCAAAATTTCCTCAGGTGACCCCGGGTCCCCAAAGTCCCCTCAGGTGGCCCCTGGTCCCCAAAGTCTCCTCAGGTGTTCATTAGTCCCCAAAGTCCCCTTAGGTGACACCTGGTCCCCAAAGACCCCTCAGGTGTTCATTGGTCCCCAAACTCCCCTCAGGTGTTCACTAGTCCCTAAAGTCCCCTCAGGTGGCCCCTGGTCCCCAAAATCCTCTCAGGCAGCTGCTCATCTGTTAAGTCACCTCAGGAGATCCATTGTTGGTCCCTGAAGTCCCCTCAGTTGGCATGTGGTCCCCAAAGTCCCCTCAGATGATCCTTGGTCCCTAAAATGCCCTCAGGAGACAGTTGGTCCCTAAAGTCCCCTCAGGCGTTCATTGGATCCCAAATCTCCCTCAGGTGGCCCCTGGTCCCCAAAATCTCCTCAGATAAGCATTAAGAGCCAGTAATCACAAGCCTCAGCCCCACTTTTTTTTTTTTTTGCCTCCTAATATTATGGAGAAAATTATTTTGGGAGTGAGAGAAAATGCCGGGAAAACAGCACAGTCATTGGTCATGGCCAATGCGAGGGGAAAACCCAGTTTGACAAACTTAATTTCCTTAATTTTCACCCATGTAGTTGACCAAGGGGAGCCAGCTGAGGTGATCATTTTGGGTTTCAGTAGAGATTTCAACGTGGTTTCTGACCCTATCTGTCTGACAAATGCTACAAGCAATGGGTGAACAATTGGCTGAGGGGTGAGGCTCTGAGGGGTCTGGTAAATGGGGTGATATTAGGCTGGTGGCCAGGCACGAGTGGGGCTCCATTTTGGGGCCAGGTCTCTGCAGTGATACCTGGCTATGGGATGGGAAGGAAACCTGCATGTTTGTGGCTGACACTGAGCTGGGAGGAGCTGCTGACTGTGTAGGGGCGGAGAGGCCCCGCAAAGGGATCCCCTCCGTCCCCCCACGCGTGTCCCTACGCCCACCATAGGGAGAAACCCCACAACATGGCAGAGTTCGGGCAGACGCCCTCAACAACCATGCCCCGCCCGGCTTCACCATCGCCCTCCGCGCATGCGCCACCGCCCGGCGGGACCGAAAGGACGGGCACGGCGAGGGTAGAACGGGCGGAAGCGCGGAGCCACTCTGCGGCATTGCGCATGCGCAGCCGGAAGCCGGCGCCTGCCCCTGGATAAGAGGCGGGGAGGCCCCGTCCGAGCCCTTTTTCGGCGCCGGATCTAGAGGCCGCCATGTGAGTGCGGCGGGGCCGGGGGGAATTTGGGGTGAATTTGGGGGTATTTGGGGCTGAGAATGGTGAGGGGGGGGCTGTGGGGTCTGGAAGGGGTGGTTGGGGGTACTGGGAGGAAGGTTTGGGGGTCCTCAGGCCCTGGGGAGGGGGCAAATGGAGGGGGGGGAGGGGGATTGGGGCCTGGTGGAGGGGTCGCTGAGGGAGAAATTTGGGGTGAGGCCTTGGGGGGGGACTGGGGTGCAGGAGGGGAGGGCTCAGGGATTTTGGGAGCGTTGGGGTGGGATTTAGGGGGGGTTCAGGGGTTTAGGAGGGGGGTTTGGGGGTTCTCAGGGCCGGGGGGGTTAAATGGGGAGGTATCAGGCCTTGGGGGGGGGACTGAGGGAGAAATTGTGGGGTTAAAACATGGGGGGGGGTACTGAGGTAGGCAAGGAGGGGGATTTGGGTTTGGGGGGGGTGTTGAGGTGGGAATTGGGGGTGGGGGGGTGTTGACAGGCCTTGGGGGGAGGCGATGAGGTGGGGAGGGGTTGGGGTGTGGGTGGAGTTGGGGTTAAAATGTGTGGGGTCAGGCGGTGGTTGGGGTCCTGAATAGAAATCGGGGGGGGTTGAGGCCTTGGGGTTGTCGTTGAAGGAGGAATGGGGGATGCTCCAGGCAGGGGGAGCTTCGAGGTTGGGATTTTGGGGGGGGTCACTGAGTTACAAATGGGGGGGAAGGCCTTGTGGGGGCACTGAGGTGGGAGTTTGGGGGCTCTGGGGGCTGTTCTTTTATGGGGGGCTCTCTAAGGTAAAAGATTCTTGGGAGCTCTCTGTGTTAGGGGTGATTGGGAAGGGCGCGCCACCTCTTCGGGCTCACCCACAGGTCCTCACCATCTCATTTTAAGGCCCTGCACCCCCCAATTCAATGCAGGGGGTACAAGGATGGATCTGCCTTGCCCTTTTTCACTCCAATCCCCGTTTTCTTGGCAGAATGACCGACTGGGAGACGGCGCCCGCTGTCACCGAGACCCCCGACATCAAGCTCTTCGGCAAGTGGAGCACGGACGATGTGCAGATCAACGACATCTCCCTCCAGGTATTTTTCGGCCTGCGTGGGGTCACCCCTCGGGGGTACCCCCAAAACCCCGTGGCGCGTCAGGAAGGCGCCTGAATATCTTCCCCCTGCCCCCCCCTGCAGGACTACATCGCCGTCAAGGAGAAATACGCCAAGTACCTGCCCCACAGCGCCGGGCGCTACGCGGCCAAGCGCTTCCGCAAGGCGCAGTGCCCCATCGTGGAGCGCCTCACCAACTCCATGATGATGCACGGCCGCAACAACGGCAAGAAGCTGATGACCGTGCGCATCGTCAAGCACGCCTTCGAGATCATCCACCTGCTCACCGGGGAGGTGCGGGGTGGCTGGGTTCTGGGCTGGGGCCGCTTCTAGGGGCGTAGGGGCTGGTTTTTATCCCTTTTTTTTGTTTGTTTTTTTTTTCCCCGCAGAACCCCCTGCAGGTCCTGGTGAACGCCATCATCAACAGCGGCCCCCGCGAGGACTCGACGCGCATCGGCCGCGCCGGCACGGTGCGGAGGCAGGCCGTGGATGTGTCCCCGCTGCGCCGCGTCAACCAGGTGCCCCCTTTTGTGGAATCCCCGAGCTGTGGGGACCCCCCTCCTCATCAGCGTGTCCCTGATGTCCCCCTTTTTCCTTCCCTTGCCCCCTCCCCCCCAGGCCATCTGGCTGCTGTGCACGGGTGCCCGCGAGGCCGCGTTCCGCAACATCAAGACCATCGCCGAGTGCCTGGCCGACGAGCTCATCAACGCTGCCAAGGTGAGGCTGTCACCGGGCGGTGGCAGGATGGCCTCACTATCGCGACATGTCGTGATTTCTCACGTTTTTTTTTTCCCCCTTCCCTTGCCAGGGCTCCTCCAACTCGTACGCCATCAAGAAGAAGGACGAGCTGGAGCGCGTGGCCAAGTCCAACCGTTAAAGAGCCGCTGTTACGCGCGAAATAAAGTTGGCTTCTACTTCGTGCCCTTCCTCTCCTTCCTGTGCTGTGGGATTAGGGGGGTGCTGTTTGTGTTTTTGGGGGTATTTTGCCCTCTTCTACACACGAGGGGTGACTGGGGGGTTCCTTTTTGGGGCTGGACCCCAGAAAAGCACAGGGATGTCCCGTTAGGTCCCCTAGCTACACAGCTGCCCCCAGCTCACCTTGGCACCTTGTAGGGTTGGGATTTCCTCATTCCTGGACATGATTTGGGGTTGGGGACTGTGTCCCCTTGCCCCAACCCCCCTCTGTGCCCCCTTTTTTCCCTTGTTCCACACCGGGGGGTGGAGGAAACAGCGCTGAGAGGCAAGGCAGAAGAAATAAAACTGGGACGGGGGGGGGTGACAGGCTTCTCCCCTGAGAAAACCAGTCCCTCGGGGTGACAAAGCGGTACGGGACGGCTGCCAAAACCCACAGGTCCCACCCCAAACCAGGTGTGGTGCCAGCCAGGTCCCGCAGGGCCACCGTGGCCGTTGGGACCCGTCCCCTGGTGACCGGGTGACGCGGGGGGCGTGCCACTGGCCCTCCCCGTCCGCCTGCACCCGAGCTCAGTGGGCGCTTGCTGCGTCCCCCACGGGGGGTTGGCACCCCTGGGGGCAGGTGAGGAGGGGCTGAGGGGTGGGGGGGGCGTTTGGGTATTTTTGTGCTTTTTTGGGGATCTGTTGGCACCCTGAATTGGGGTATTTCTTGCAGCGATGCCATCCCTGCCTATTTTTGCTCCCTCACCTTGCAGCCTCCCATCCTTATTTCCCCCTCGTAACCCCCCCACGCTGTTTCCCCCTTCTCCAGGGCCATCGCTGCCATGCCGAGCCCCCCGGCAGACCCCGAGGGGCCCCCCCGGGACTGCGTCATCTGCTTCGCCCCCTACGACCGCCTCTTCAAGCTGCCCAAAGCGCTGGGCTGCGGCCACGTCTTCTGCCTCGAGTGCTTGGCCAGGGTCAGCGTGGCGACCCCCGCCGCCCCCCTGCTCTGCCCCATCTGCCGCCGCCCCACGGCCCTGCCCCCCCGCCGCGGCCCCCCAGCTTTGCCCACCCGCTCTGACCTCCTGCCCCCCGCCCTCCCCGCCGCCCCGGGGGGCTTCGTCCGCTTCGATCGCCCCAAGGGGCTCCTGCTCTACGCCCCCCAGCCCGGCCGCCTGCCCACGGTGACCCTCAGCCTGGAGGTGGGGGGTTCCGAGCCCCCCCCAGCCCCTCCGGGGGGCCGGGGTGGGGGGCGGTGGCCCCTCGTCAAGGCGGTGGCCGTGGCCGTCGCCCTGCTGATGGCGGGGGGCTTGGTGCTCTGCGGGGTCTTCCTCTTCTTCCTCCTGCCCGCGGCGTGCGAGGGGGGCAGCCCGGTGACCAACAGCACCTGGGGGCCGCCGGGGTGGCCCCCCTATTAACGGGGACCCCCCCTCCCACTTCCCCATTTTATGGGGCTGGGATGTCTTGGGGTTCCCCATTTGGTGGGGATGGGTTCCTAGCAGGTCCCCCCCCCCCCAAACTCATACCCTTGGCCAAATGGGTTTTGGAGGGGACACCCCACCAGATTTGGGGTTTGGGGGGGCAACACACCAGCCCCATTTCCCCTTTATTAAATTTTTTCCCCCAATACCACGTCCTGATGATGCCTCTTCTGTAACGGCAGTGAGCGTGATCCCAAGGACGCCCCCCCCCAAAAAAAACCCACAAAGCCAGGACCTTTTGTTTGTAAGGGGGGGCAACCAGGTGCTGCAAATCACCAGTTTGGCTTAAATTGAGGAGGGGGGTGTCCAAATCCCTGTCGTGGGGGGGGTGTTTTAGGGCCGGGAGGGTGGCAGGGTGCCCAATTTCCACCTCCCTCCGTGCCTGGCGCCGCCGCCAACTCCCCGGTCCCTATCGGAGCCGTCCCCAGCACCGGCTGTGTGTATTTTGGGGGCGGGAGGGGTGAACCTGACCCCAAATAAAAGCAAAAAAAAAAACAAATAAAAGGGGAGGGGAACCACCATCCTGGGGGGGGGGGTGCTAGCCGTCACCTTGAGGGTTTGTGCCCTGCGAGGGCGGCATCGGCTCCGGGATCGACCTCGGCTTTATGGCCACCCCAAATCCCAAGGGGCAGAGGGGGTAGGGATATTTTGGGGAGGGTCTCGGGGGGGGGCACACCGAGGTGTTGGGATGTTTCCAGGCTCAGCAACAACAACGGAGACCGTGAGAAGAACCAGGGTCCGGTTGTCCACTACCGTGCGACCGTACACCCGAGGACCCCGAACCCGCCGTGCACAACGTCCCGCGGCCCCCAAACCCCCCCCACGGTGCCTTTGAGGGGGGCTGGGACCCCATTTTGGGGGTGGGCATGGACCCCCCCACCCCTCCCCGTGCCGTGACCCGCCACGCCGGTCGCTACAAGCGGAGGAAGCCGCGCGCTACTACGCCTACGAGTAACTACGCGCGGTTGTAAGCTACAACCCGACGGAAAAAAAAGGAGAGGGGACGGGGACAGGGGGGGACACACGGCACTGCCTCTCCCCACCTCGATTCCAACCCTGGGGGGCGGTGGGAGGGGGTCGGACGGACAGACGGACGCCTGCTGCCCCCCGCCAGCCTTGCCGGGAGGCTGCGGCATGCGTTGGTGGAGGAGGAGGAGGAGGAGGAGGAAGATGATGAGGACCAAAAGAAGGGGAGCAGGGGATGCTTGGAGGGGGAAATCGTGGGGGTGTAACCCCTTCTGCACCCGCCCCTCCCCTAATTAACCAACTGCCCTCCCCCTTCCCCAAAATTTCGCCTCCTGCCCGCAGACGGAGGCAGGCGGCAAGCTGGGGGGAGGGGAGGGGGGGGGGGCGCCGCAACTGCCCCCCGGGGGTGAAGACAAAAGGGAAAAACGCCTTAAAAACAATAACAATGATAAGGCCAAGAGGCTCCGCCCCCCACAGCCCCACCCTGCTTAGCCCCGCCCTCTTTGGCCACACCCTTCTTAGCCCCAAATCCCAGCTCTTCGCCTTCGCCCGGAGGGGTCACTTGTAGAGGAGGTGGACCCGGCTGCCGTCGCAGTTGCCCCGTCCCAGTTTGTCGGCTTGCTCCGACACCAGGCAGCGCACCAGGGGCAGGTTGGGCTGGTAGAAGGGGGCCGGGGCCGGGGCGGCCCCCAACCCCGGGGCAAAATGGTTATCGGCCTCCCGGGACGGGTTGGAGGAGCGGCGGCGCGAGCGGAGCTGCTGGCGGTCCTGGAGCTGCTGGCGGAGCTCCGACACCCGCTCCTCCTTCTGGGGAAAAAAAAAAAAAGGGGGGAAAAAAGGGATTGGGAAACAGCCCCTGACCCTAAGGGATGGGGGGAGCACCCCAGGGGTGATGCACCGGGGGTGGGTGCAGCTGTAGGGTGGCAAAAGCCCGATATAATGCATTTAGGGGGTGCCCAACCTTTATGGGGTGTCCAAGCGTTATGGGGTATCCAACTGTTATGGGGTATCCGACTATTATGGGATGTCCCCAACACCTTGATGCTACAATGTCTTTATGGGGTGTCCCCAGTGCCCTGATCTTTATGGGGTATCCAACCTTTATGGGGTATCCCTAACACCATGACATTTTTATGGGGTGTTCCACCTTTATGGGGCATTCAAGAAGTATGGGATGTCCCCAACACCCCAATGCTATGACATCTTTATGGATGTCCCACCTTCATGGGATGTCCCCGACACCCTCAATGCTACAAAACCCCTAACGAGGTGACCCCAGCACCCCGACGCTACGACACCCGTGGGGGGCCGCACATCCCCCAGCGCATTTTGGGGTGCACCCACCTCGGCGATGATCTTCTCCAGCTCCCGGTTCTCCTTCTCCAGCAGCCGGGACTTCTCTTCCTCGTTGTTGTTGGTGGACGAGCCCGTCTTCATCGTGTCCTGCTGCTCCGACTGCCACTCGCCCCGGGTGATGAGGCGCCGCATCTGCGGGGCCCCCGACTTTCAGATCCTCACCCCAAAACCTAACACCCCCATCCGACGCCCAGAACCCCGCGAGACGGCCGTCCCCTCTCTGGTGGTGTTTTGGAGACCCCCCCCAGCGCCCCCGTCCCCGCTGTCACCTTGGGCACAAAGAGGACGACCAAGGTGATGTAGGAGGAGAAGACGACGGCCAACGAGGCGAAGGCGAAGGCCGCGTCCTGCTGGCTGCTGAGGATCATGGTGACAGGCGCGGTGATGAGGCAGAGGACCTGCGGGTGATATTTTGGGGGTCTCCCCGTGAGATATGGGGCAAAAGGACCCCCCCCCCGCAGCCCCCCTTCCCCAGGCTTACCGCCACGTTGTAGATGGCCATGCCCACGGCACGGTGGTCGTTGATCTTCTCGGTGGACACGCTCTTGGTCTCGTAGGCCAGGAAGATGCCCAGCAGCAGGAGCAGCCCCTTGAAGCCATAAAATATCCCTGGCGGGGGGGAATAAAGAGTAAAAGGGGGGGGTCACACATTGGTGGTCAAACAGGGAATGGGGGACCCCCCTTATCTGCCCCCCATGGGTGTCCTTTAGGACCTCTACCCCAACCCTCCTCATACCCCAAGTCTTGCTTGGAACCCCTTCCCCCAGCCATCCCCAAATTCCTGCCTGCCCCCCTCCAACCCCCAACCCCCTACCTCGACCCCCCCGTGCCCACCGAGCCACGTGTTCATCTTGGTGGAGCTGCAGTGCTCCAGCTGGGGCAGGATGGAGACGTCCGTGTCCGTCTTGGGCTCCTCCTTGGTGAACTCCTGGGGTGGCAAGGGCAGGAGGGGGCACATGGGTGGGGGAGCCTTGGCTGTGGGACCCCCCCGTGCCCCCCAGCAGCACCCTGATGCCATCGCCACCCCCCTCAGCGCTGTTAACTTCCCTCCAGCAGTGCCCTGGTGCTGTGAGCATCCCCCCTGCCACCACGAGCATCCCCCCCAGCAATACCCTGCTGCTCTGAGCATCCCCCCGCTGCCGTGAACACCCCCCCAGCAGTGCCCTCAGCACCCCCTCCACCTCAATGGTGCGGTGCAGGGGGTCCACGATCTGCCAGATGATCAGCGTCACCACGTCCAGCCCCACCAGCAGCCCCACGGTGGCATACAGCTTCCATGGCTCCAGGGTCTGCTTTGGGGGCACAGGGACACACAGGGTCAGCACGGCACCACGGCAATCCCCCACCCCCTCCTCCGGACCCCCCCTCACCTTCCGCTTCTCCTTCTTCTCCTCCTTCTTGGTGAAGACGGTGTGGACCCACCAGATCTTGGTGAACATGCTGCCGTAAGCCAGGCTGAACCCCAGCCCGAGCAGCCACAGCCGGGCCTGCGGAGGGTGTGTGGTGGCCCCATTGCTTGGCTGTGCTTAGACAGTGTCCTCCCCTTCCAGCTGCCCCCATCCCATGGTTGTAGCCACAACCGTTCCCCCTCCAGCTGTTCCCTTCCCATAGTTCCATCTCTGACCATTCCCCCTTCAGCTGTCCCTATCCCATGGCTGTATCCCAACCATTCTCTCTCCAACTGTGCTCATCCCATGGCTCTACCCCTGGTTATTATTCCCCTTCCAGCTGTCCCCATCCTCTGGTTCTATCTCCAACCATTTTTCCTCCAGCTGTCCTCATCCCATAGCTGTATCCATCATTCCCCTTCCAACTGTACCCACAACCACTCCCCATCCAGCTGTCCCCATCCCATGGTTCCACCTCCAACCATTCTCTCTCCAACTGACCCCATCCCATGGTTGTATCCTCGGTTATTCCCCTTCCAGCTGTCCCCACCCCATGGTTCTATCTCCAACAGCTCCTCCTCCACCTGTCCCCATCCCATAGCTGTACCCAGAACTCCCCCTCCACCCGTCCCAATCCCATAGCTGTACCCAAAACCATTCCCCCTCCAGCTGCCTCCCTCCTCTGGCCACCCCTACCTGGCAGACGAAGGGGAAGAGCCCTGGCCCGATGTGGTATCCATCCAGCCCCAGGGGGAAGACGGCAGCGAGTGCCAGCGTGCAGCCCACGGCCGTCATGTTGTTCAGGTAGGGCTGGGAGTTCTGGATGTACCTGGAGGACAAAAACAACGGGGACACGGGGCATCACCACCGTGCCAAGCTGACCCCCAATAGGACACGAGAAACCGAGGCATGAAGGGAGGTCAACGGATGCTGGGCACTGCGTGCTACAGGCTCAGCGCCGCCCGAAGCAACACGGGAAGAGGAGATTCCTACCAAGAGCAACCTCCCGTTGCCGTAGGAAGCACATGAGAGCACCCAAACGCCGGGAAAACGGTGACATTTGGGCTGATTCTCGGCCATCGGCCTCGGGGTAGGGGGTGTCACTGACCGGACGTGCCCGTTGTAGATGTTGAAGGCCAAGCAGATGATGGCCAAGAGGATGCCCAGCGAAGCCAGCACTGAGACGGAGATGAAGAGCTTCTGGGACAGGAACCGAAAGGTGGTGATGACCTTGGTGTAGTCAGCTGGTGGGGCACCTCCTGTAGAGCCCGTGGCACAATTAGGGGGCATGGAGGGGCCCTTCCCCATGGCAGGAGCCCCGTGGGTGCTCCCCCAAGCCCCCTCACATCCTCCCACCACCCCTCTCACCGATCCACTTGTCGTTGTTGTACCAGGAGAGGTTGTCCTTGGTGCTGTCGTAGTAGCCGATCTTCTTGTAGACACCTCCTGCAAGGGCAGTGGGGACGGGTCAGGCGGGAGGTGCAACGACCCCATTGGGATTGTTGGTGTTGGAAGGCACCCCTGGATCCACCTGGTCCACCCAGAGCTGGGTGCTCAGGACTACGTGCTGGTGGCTTTTGAAGATGAGGATGGAGACCCAACAACTTCTCTGGGGTGCCAGTGCTTGGTCACCTGCACCATGGCAGAGTGTTTCCTGATGTTCAGCTGGAGCAGCCCATCGTCCTTCCTTGACTCTCTGCAGTGTGGCCAGGTCTCTCTCATATGGGGGAGCCCAGAACTGGGCCCAGTACAGCAGGTGTGGCTGACCAGTACTGAGCAGAGTGGATCACCTCCCTTGACCTGCTGACAATGCTTCGCCTACTGCAGTGCAGGACACTTATCCTTGCTTGCAGCAAGGGCACATCACTGGTTCCTGTTCCACTTGGTGTCCCCACCAGGTCCCAGGACGTGCTGGTGACTGTCCTCCAGCTGGACGTGGTGCCACTGATCACCACCCTCCAGATGGTTCAGCCAGCTCCCAACCCACCTCACCGTCTGCCCATCCATCAACAGCTTCTCTAGGATCTTATGGCAGTGCTGAAAGCCTTCCTAAAGTCCACCTAGACAACGTCCATCGCTCTCCCTTCATCTACCAGACCAGCAGAAGGTGGTCAAGTTGGCCAAGGCTGACATCCCCTTGTTGAATCCACACTGACCGCTCCTGGTGACCTTCTTTGTCCTTTCCTGTCCCCCCCACCTCCTGACCACCTCCCTCCATCACACGCATGAGTGATTGCCTGCTAAGGCTTCGTGCCCTGTTGGCCCAAAGGGTTGTTGTGGTGTCCATCTTGGGGCACCAGTTCGCTGTTGTATGCTATTTATCGTGCAAACAAGAGGGTTTGACGTGTGCAACAGATGTGATGTTGCCTGCTACAAGCATCTCGTGATGAAGGGAACACATGGGACACGGTGACCGTGTTGCACACCTGCGCTCACTCACCTTGAAGCTGCTCGATGAGTGTCCAGGCCATGCGGGACCCACTGGCATCAAAGACAACGTGGCCCTGTGGGATGAGCATCAGGACATGGACCTGTCAGGCAGCAGGACCATGTGCCCAGCGGGTGCTAGGAGGCAAAGTTTTCGCCCATCTGGCACTTTTTGGGGGTGTTTCAGGGGACACCCTCAAAGGTTAAGGAGCTGGGGACGTGGGACACCTTGGTGGGGAGAAGGTGGACAGGGTTGGGGGATGCTCTGGGGTGCAACGCACCGAGACACCCTCAAAAGCGGAGGAGTTGAGGGCCCGGTAGATCTCATCGGTGATGTTCTTGTTGTTGTAGTTGAAGTCCTCCAGGCGCAGCCCCTTCTTGACCAGCTCTGCTGAGGTCTTGTTGAGGGCCAGGGCCAGCGCCCAGATGGCATCGTAGGCCAGCGGCGCCTCCTGGAAGCCGCCCGTCTCCTCTGGGTTCTTCCCCAGCCTCTTCTGCAGCTTCTCGATGAACTCCTGGGACGTCTGGGACAGGGACAGGGAGGTGGTGATGTGGTGGATGCAATGGAGAAGACCCTTGGGGTCCAAACTACCTTGCCTGCCCTCCCCGTTGGGATGTGTCCCCCCCCAGCCCTGTACCATGTTGGAGATACTGCGGGTGTTCTCAGGGTTGAGCATGACGATCTCGGTGGTGACGTGCCCCTCCACGGCCTCGGCCATCTCCGCCTCGGTGCAGTTGATGGCCGGGTCTTTGATGCGGAACCAGTTGTCGGCGTACCAGCCGATGAGGAACCAGACGTACTTCTTGCCGTACAGCTTCTCCTTGTAGACCTGGGCGGGTCGCGGGGCAGCTGCTTTCATCCCGTCACCCTTTGCTCATCTAGCATCCTTCTTCCCAGCTCGTTCATCCATCCAGCCATCAGTCCCTCCACAGCCTGTCCATCCATCCAGACCTTTGTCCATCCTGACCTTTGTCCATCCATCCTGATGTTTGTCCATCCATACCTCTGCCCATCATTCCAGACCTCTGGCCATCCACACCCCGTTCATCCATCCAGACCTTCGTCCACCCACTCTTCACCCTGTGCCTCCACCGCTCTTCCCACCATCCCACTTGCCCACCCACCCATTTGTCCACCCATCTGACCACACTCGCATCTCCCCACGCTTCCACCCATCCGTCCCACCACCACCTTTCTGCTCTCTCACCCACGTGCCCCACCACCCTCTTCTCCATCCCACCATCCATCACCCTACATCCACCCTCCTCCATTCCACATGCTCCCTCACGCCCCACTGGTGTCCCCCCCTTTCCACCCATGTGCACCTCACCTCGCAGAAGACCTTACGCGCCTCCGTCTCGTAGAAGAGCCCCACAATGATACGGGCGTCCTGGCGCTGCAGGGAGACAACTCACCCTGAGGTGGGACGTTTGCTCCCGGGGCTTACACAAACCCAACCCCACCCGCCCTCATTTGCATAAATTTGAATAGGAAGGTGGAGCTGGCAGTTAAAACTCAGTGTTGCCCGTCATGGACACGGCTCCTCATCCAGGTGGAGGAGATGCAGGTTCACATCCCCACCTTGACCTGGATGCTTGGGCATCCTGGGGTGGCTCTGCTCCCTTTTTGGGGTTTGGGGCATGGCTCCAGAAGCACCCCAGTGGTTTTGGGCACCGGAAGGAGGACTTTGGGGATGCAGGCAAGGTGGGCTCACCTTGAGGTTGCGCACAGGTGCGGCGGGGTCAGAGAAGAAGCTCTGGCGGAAGGTGATCTCCAGGCCGGCTTCCTTCACCCGCTGGTCCAGGTCATCAAGGGTCTGGTGGGGGGGGCCGGCAGGGCGGGGAGTGGGCAGACAGGGGGCAGGCAGATGGGGTGGGGGAGGTCAGAAGGGAAAGAGAGTGCAGAGTGAGCCCGGGGAGGGTGGAGGGGCATCAAGCAAGGGATACAGGTAGGTTGGGTTGGGTAGGGTCAGGTCAGGTAAAGCTGAGTTGGGTTGGGTTGAGTCAGGATGAGTTGGGTTGGGATGAGTTGGATCGGGATGAGTTGGGATGAGTTGGGTCGGGTCAAGTCGGGTTGGGTTGAGTTGGGATGAGTTGGGTTGAGTTGGGTCAGGTTGGGATAGGTTGAGTTGGATTGGGTTGAGTTGGGTCAGGTCAGGCTGGGTTGGGTTGGGTTGGGTCAGGTCTGGTTGAATTGGGTTGGGTTGGGTCAGGTCAGGCTGGGTTGGGTTGGGTCACGAACCATGGGGTCATCGGGATGGGGGCAAGCGGCGGTGCAGCAGATTTTGGGGATGTCGTGGAGGGCATGGCAGCAGGGTCGAAGCAGGTTTGAGGGGGGGTCTCCAGCGTGCGTACCGAGGTGAAGACCTCCGTGGTCTGCTGGATGGTGGCGATCTTGGTCCAGCCCCACTTCTTGAAGAGCTGGACACGCGTGGGGTTGTGCAGAGTGGCCGAGGGGTGGGTGCGGAAGAAAGTGGGGAAGCGCTGGCGGTTGGAGAGGGCAGGGGAGCTTGAGCCGTAGGAGAGCTGCGAGGGGAGGGGGAAGAGCAGAGGGGGGTCGTGAGCCCCCCAAAAAGTCGAAAGCAACAAGCACACACGAAGCAACAACCAGAAGGCAACAAGCGCGCACATAACAACCTGAAAGCAACAAGCAGACACACAGCAACAACTGCAAATGGAAGAACAACCTGAAAGCAACAAGCGCACGCGTTAACAACTCAAAAGCAACCACACGTGCAGCAACAACCCGAAAGCAACAAGCACATATACAAAAACAGCCTGAAAGCAACAGCTGCGCACACAGCGACACCCCGGAAGCAACGACACGTGTAGCAACAACCCGAAAACAACAACCATGCATGTAGGAGCAACCTGATGGCAAGAAGCACACGCAGAGCAACAACCACGCGCGTAGCAGCACTCGCACACATCCTTGGCATGCGGTGGCTGCAGCCGTGCGGGCAACACAACAACGTGTTGCTGCGTGCAATGCGACACACGTGCACCACCACTGCTGAGCACCAGTGCAACCGCGTCACCTCCGTCCCCAGCAGCATCGGGGAGGTCAGCACCCTGTGTTACCCCCCCCCCCACCCAGGACCCTGGGTGTTGCCCCTCACCACGATCAGGTTCCACATGCGGGCGGCTTCGGCCACAAGCGTGGAGACGCTGCTGCAGCCGGGCATGAGGATGATCTTGATGGGGTCGTTGTAGAGCAGCTCATACAGGTACTTGGTGGCCTGGCCTGGGTCACACTGGGGTGGGGGGGGGGGGAACAGGGACACAAGGATCAAGCAGCTGCTGGACCCCCCCCACTGTTTCCTCACCGCCCCTTTTCCCCATCCCAGTTCCCCCAGTTTAACCCATCGCCCCCATTCCCCTCCTGGTGGTGGGGTTGGATCCGCTTCCCAAAAAAAACTGTATAAAAGGGAAAAGGGGGGGGGGGTCTGGGTTCCCACGGGGGGGCCCCCCGATGTTCCGGCTCCCTCCCTGGGGGGGCTGTGAATAATTCAGGGCACGGAGGCGCCGTCGCCACGGCAACCCAGCGGCAGACCCAGCAGCATCCGCTGCCGTGGCAACCGGGCTGGATGGGGGGGGGGATGCAGGAAAAAAAAAAAAAGGAGGGGGGGGGATGGGGACAGAAAGGGGGAATGGGGGGTGCAGGACAGACGGACACTGGGATAAGGGACAGATGGATGGGGATGGGGACGTGAGAGGGACCCCCACTGCTTCCCCTTGCTATGGGGCAGGTTTATGCCCGTGACCCACCCCCCAGCACATCCAAGCCCCCCACCAGTGCCCCATATACCCTGGTCCCATCCTAGCCCCCTTCCCCACCCTTGCCTCGGTCCCTCTGCCCCTGCCCTGTGTAGCCCTATATATCTGTGGTGTCATTGCCACCCTGCCCCATATATCTGCCCCCCCCCACCCCAGCCCCCAATTTATCTGCTTCGTCCTTGTCACCCTGCCCTATATGTCCCATCCCACCTCGGTCACCCCATCCCATGTCCCTGCCCTACAGCTCTGCCCCATCCCGGCCACCCTGCCCCATCCTGCTGTCCCTATACCCTGCCCTATAGCTCTGCCCCCCATCCCCACCACCCCCTGCTGCCCCCCATCCCCACCACCCCTCACCACGCCCCCATCCCTGTCCCCATCCCCACTGCCCCCCACCAAATCCCTGTCTCCTCCACCCCTCCCCACATCCCCATCCCTGTCCCCCTCCCCATGTCCCCATCCCTGTCCCCATCCCCACTGCCCCCCACCACGTCCCTGTCCCCCTCCCCATGTCCCCATCCCTGTCCCCATCCCCATTACCCCTCCCCACATTCCCATTCCCACTGCCCCCATCCCCATCACCCCCATCCCCATCACCCCCATCCCCATCACCCCCACCCCTCCTCACCTCCCCATCCCCACTTCCCCCCATTCCCCCCCTACCCCCCCGTCCCCTCCCCACCTTGCTGTCGTGGTGGATGAGGCGCAGCTCGTAGTCGGGCAGGATGTCCCTCCGGCTGTTGACGTCCTCCAGCGCCATGCGGACGGCGGGCAGGCACGCTTGCCCCCCCGGCCACCCCCCGCTCATGGGGAAGAGCGCCCCGACGTGCACGGCCTTCTTGCCTGTCCCCCCCGGCGGGCGCGACACCAGCAGGGCGCTGAGCACCAGCAGCCAGCGCGGGGAGCCGGGGGGGACCGCGGGGACGCTCGCCATGGTGGGTCAGGGCAAGGGGGGGGGCAGGCTGGCCATGGCGGGGGGCTCGGGGTGGGGTGGGGGGACGGAGGCACCGGAGGAATGGCAATGAGGGTTTTTTGGGGGGTGGGGGGGGTGGGGGGGTGGCAAGGGAAGAGGGGTGGGGAGGGGAAAGAAGGAAGGATGGAGAGGGGGGTGCAGAGCGGAAAGGGGGGTGCAGAGCAGAAAGGGGGGTGCAGAGCAGAGAAGGATGCAAAGCAGAGAAGAGGATGCAAAGCAAAAGAGAGGATGCAAAGCAAAAAAGAGGATGCAAAGCAAAAAAGAGGGATGGATGCAAAGCAGGAAAGGATGCAAAGCAGAAAAAGGAGGGTGCAAAGCAGGAAAGGAGGGTGCGAGGCAGGAAAAAAAGGTGCAAAACAGGCAAAGGGTGCAAAGCAGGAAGGGAGGACGGATGCAAAGCAGAAAGGGAAGAGTGCAAAGCCGAAAAGGAGGATGGATGCAAAGCTGGAGAGGACGCAGAGCAAAAAGGAGGATGGATGCAAAGCAGAAAGGAGGACGCAGAGCAGAAAAGGAGGACGGGTGCGAAGCAGAAAGGTTGCAAAACAGAAAGGAGGATGGATGCAAAGCCGAAAAGGAGGTGGGGGGGGGTGCAAAACAGAAAAACAGGAGGCTGGAGGGCAGGGGGACGAAAGGACGGGGGAGGACGGAGGCTGGAGAGCGGCGAGGCAGACGGAGGGCGAGCGGAAGGACGGACGGGTGGACGGAGGGGCTGGGGGTGCCGGGGGTGGGGGGGGGGCTGGAGGGGAAAAAAAAGGGGACGGGGAGCGGAGAGGCAGAGGGACGGAGCCGGAGGGACGGAGGAAAGCGGGGATGGAGGATGCTGGGGGGGGGGGGGGAGGCGGGGGCGGATGGGTGATGGAGGACGGGGAGGGAGGGAGATGAGGCGGAGGCTGGGGGGGCGCAGAGGGAGGCTGGGAGAAGGAGGAGAAGGAGGAGGAGGAGGAGGAGGAGGAGGAGGAGGAGGAGGAGGAGGAGGAGGAGGAGGAGGAGGAAGAGGAGGCGGCGGAGAGGGGCGGCTCCCGCCCCATCGCCCCCCTTTGCACGATGGGGGGGGCTTCGGGGGGTCCCATAGGGATGTGGGGGGCTCCCGATGCCCCCCCACCCCCCGGATGAAGAGAGGGGTACGTGGGGGGAGAGGGGGCCCTGAGGATGCTGCCCCCACCCCCAATGCCATGAACCCCTAAGGGAGCTGGGGGGGGGCTGGGGTTGCCCCCACCCAGGGGAGAGGGGACCGGGATTTGGGGGGGGGGGGGGGCACATGGGGCCAAACTCACCTGAGAGAGGGCGACGAACTGCGGGGGAGGGGGAACTGAGTCACAGAGAGACCCCCCCATGGGGACCAGGACTCCCCAGGGACATGAACCCCCACCCCAGAGACCCCCCCAGCCCCAGGGGTACCCCATGGGGTCCTACCACAGAGGTCCCACAGGGATCTGAACCCCCTACTGCAGAGACCCCCAAAGCCCAGGGGCACCCGTAACGGCCTGAATCCCCATCCCAAAGACCCCATAGGGGCCTTATCCCATACTGCAGACCCCATAAGGACCTTAACCTCCATCCCGGACAAGCCCCAACCCCACAGGCACCCCATAAGGACCTGAACCCCCAACCCAGAGACCCCATACGGACCTGAACCCCTACTGCAGAGACCCCCCAATCCCACAGGCACCCCATAAGGACCTGAACCCCCAACCCAGAGACCCCATATGGACCTGAACCCTTACTGCAGAGACCCCCCAATCCCACAGGCACACAATAAGGACCTGAACCCCCAACCCAGAGACCCCATATGGACCTGAACCCCCCTCCCAGAGAACCCCAACCCCATAGGCACTCCACAGGGTCCTGAACCCCTACTGCAGAGACCCCCGAATCCCATGGACACCCTATAGGGACCTGAACCCCCATCTCAAAGACCCTACAGTGACCTAAACCCCCACCACAGAGGTCCCTCAATCCCATAGACACCCCACAGAGACCTGAACTCCCACCCCAGAGACCCTTCAAACCCCACAAACACCTCGTAGAGTCCCAAAACCCTATCCCAGAAACCCCCCTGGACACCTGAACCCCCACCCCGGAGATCCCCAAACCCCATGGACACTCACGCTCGCAGACGGGTTTCGGGGTGCTCCACCGCCCCAGCTTGGTGCAGTTGCTGCGGGGGCTGCCCAGCAGGCGGAACCCGGGGTTGCAGCTGTACTCAGTCCACGTCCCCTCCACCGGCACCCGCTCCATCGACCGCGCCACCGCCTGCCCGTTCTCCAGGCTCAGGTGCATTTTGGGGCAAGTCCGCACTAAAACGGGGGCGCAAAGCCTCAGCCCCGTGTCTTTTCCCCATAAAAACCCTGATTTTTTTTTTTTTTTTTTTTTTTTTGGGGGGGGGAGGTGGAGGCTCACAGCAGCGGCTGGGGTGTCCCATGGCGGTCCAGGTGCCGTTGCGCTGGCATTTGCGCACCTTGGGCCCCACGATCTCGCGGTCGGGGCGGCAGACGTACTCGATCTCGTAGTCGAAGGGGAGGAAGCGGACGCTCTGGACCTCCTCCGGGGTCAGCCCCCGGTAGCGGATGCCCCCGTCCCGCGGCGGGTGGATGATCTCGCAGCCTGCGGCGGGGACGAGACGGAGGACGCGGCCGAGGAGGCGGCGGGGACGCGGTGGAGGAGGATGCGGTAGGGACGTGCTGGAGGACATGGTGGAGGACGCGGTGGGGATGTAGTGGGGGACACGGTGGAGGAGGACATGGCAGGGATGTGCTGGAGCACGTGGTAGAGGAGGACATGGTAGGGAAGTACTGGGGGACGTGGTGGAGATGTAGTGGGGGACATGGTGGAGGAGAACATGGTGAGGATGTGCTGGAGGACATGGTTGAAGAAGACATGGTAGGGATGTGCTGGAGCACGTGGTGGAGGACATGGTGGGGATGTGGTGGGGAACATGGTGGAGGACATGGTAGGGATGTGCTGGTGGACATAGTGAAGGACGCAGTAGAAGAGGATCCAGTGGGGATGTACTGGAGGACATGGTGGAGGACCTGATGGGGATGTGCTGGAGGACATGGGAGAAGAGGACATGGTAGGGAAGTACTGGAGAACATGGAGGAGGACATGGTGGGGAAGTATTGGAGGACGCGGTGGAGGATGTGGTAGAAGAGAACATGGTAGGGATGTAGTGGGGGATGTGGTAGAGGAGGACATGGTGAGGATGTGCTGGAGGACATGGTGGAGGATGTGGTAGAGGATGACATGGTAGGGACGTAGTGGAGGACATGGTTGAGGACATGATGGGGATGTGCTGGAGGACATGGTAGAAGTGGACATGGTAGGGAAGTACTGGAGGACATGGTAGAGGACGTGGTAGAGGAAGACATGGTGGAGGATGTGGTGGAAGAGGACATGGTGGGGATGGAGTGGGGGACGTGGTAGAGGAGGATGTGGTGAGGATGTGCTGGAGGATGTGGGAGAAGAGGACATGGTAGGGAAGTACTGGAGAACATGGTGGAGGAGGACATGGTGGGGATGTAGCGGGGGACACGGTGGAGGACACGGTAGAGGAGGACGTGGTTGGGATATGGAGGAGGACAGGGTGGAGGACACGGCAGAGGACACCGCAAAGGAAAACACGGTCGGGATTTGGTGGAGGACGTGGTGGGGACGTGGAGGAGGACACACCGGAGGACGTGCTTGAAGACTTGGTGGGGGACACCACGGAGGTTACTGGGGACATTGTAGGGACACTGTGGAGGACGCGGTGGAGGACACCACGGGGATTGTTGGGACTGCGGCGGGGACATGCTGGAGACGTGATGGAGGCAGCGGAGGACGCTGGTGGAGGACGCGGCAGAGGACGCGTCGGCCTCCCACCTACCTTCAGTCAGGTTGACGCGTACGGCCGCCTGGCCGCGCGCCGCACTCAGCGCCAGCAGCACCAGCAGCACCTGCAGGGGCAGCGGCCCCACACTTATGGGGGCACTTATGGGGCCGGGGGGGGAATATAGGGGGATATAGGGGGGCGCGTGGGGACACCATGGGCATCCGTGTCCCCCACCTCCCCCCATGTCGGCCGCTCGGGCCCCTTACCCTGCCGTGGGGCAGGATCCGTCCCGTCCCCTCCATGCTGGCCGCCGGTGGGGACGTCACCGCTGCTGTCACCTGCGGGGACAGCCCCTATAGAGCCTGCCCCACACACTCCGCAGCCCCTGGAGAGCACTCCCCCCCCCCTGCCTTGAGACCCCTATGTAGGGTACACCCCCTATAGGGTAACATCCCCTATATAGGGTACGTGCCCTATATAGGGTATGTCCCCCCCACCCTTCATCCCCTACAAATTATGCCCCACATGCCCTATATACAGTGCCACCCTATCGATTACGCCTTGCATGCCCTGCATCCCCTATAAATTACGCCCCTGGTGCTCTATGACCCCTACATATTACATCCCCTCTACAGCAACCCCACATGCCCTGCATCCCTTATAGAGCACACCCCCTATAGAGCACACCCCCTATAGAGCACACCCCCTATAGAGCACACCCCCCATGCCCTGCATGCCCTATACAGAGTATGCCCCCTACAGAGTACCCCTCTACAGAGTATGACCCACATGCCCTATATCTCGTATACAGCGCACACCCCCTTACAGAACACACCCCTTACAGAGCACACCCCACGTGCCCTGCATCCCCTAGAGAGCGCGCCCCACAAGCCTTTGCATCCCCTATATAAAGCCCCTCAACTACAAATTACACCCTACTCGCCCCGCGTCCCCTATAGGTTATATACCCTACAGCACAGCACGCCCCACGTGCCCTGCGTCCCCTATAGGGCACGCCGCGCCGCACGTGCCCGCAGACAAAACAGATCATCCCCTATGGAGCACGCCCGGCCACGCGCGTGCGCACGCACAAGTGCAGCGTCCCCTATAGAGCGCCGCCCCGGGGCACGCACGCGCCGAGCCCCTATAGAGCACGCCCCGGGGCTCTACAAGGGCTGCAGCCACACGCAGCATCCCCTATGGCACACGCAGGCACTCCCTGACCTATAGGTACCCTTACACGCGGCCCTATAGGTCCCCAAGGTGCACCCCACAAATCCTGGAGGTGCACGTGCAAAGTGCAACCTGCAGCCTGCCTGCGCGTGGTGCGAGCCTGCAGCCTGCTTTGTGTGTGCAAATTGCAAGCTGCACACCGCCTGCACATGCAGCGTGCAAAGTGCACCCCCTTTGTATGTGCAAAGTGCAAGGTGCACCCCGTGTGCATGTGCAAAGTGCACCCCCTTTGTGCATGCACAGTGCAAGGTGCACCCTGCTTGCACATGCAGCGTGCAAGGTGCACCCCCTTTGTACATGCAGTGTGCAAGGTGCACCCCGTGTGCACGTGCAAAGTGCAAGGTGCACCCCCTTTGTGCATGCAGTGTGCAAGGTGCACCCTGCTTGCAAAGTGCAAACCGCACCCCCTTTGTACATGCATGGTGCAAGTGGCACCCCCTTTGTGCAAGCTGCACCCCACGTGCACATGGAAAGTGCAAGCTGCACCCCATCAATGCACGGCCAGTGCAAGCTGCACCCCGCTTGCACATGCAAGGTGCACGCCACACCCTGCTTGCACGCGCACGGTGCACGCCACACCCTGCTTGCACACGCACGCGCCCGTGCAAGCTGCACCCGCACCGGCTCCTCCCTGCGTGCAGTGCGGTGCAAGCCCCACCCGGGCAACCCCCCCCCCCCTGCTTTGCACGCCCGCTTTGCACGCCCGGCCTGCACAAAGGAGCCTGCCCTGAAGCTGGGGGTGCGATGCTTTTTTTTTTTGGGGGGGGGGGGGGGTTTCCCCTGAGCATCCCCCCCCCCCCTCCCGCAGCACCGCTAGGCCCTGGGGTAATTAAGCCGGGCACTAATGAGGGCTGACGCTAACTAAGGCAGTTGCTTGGATACTGCTGAGCTCAGGCCCTGCAGGGCCCC